>NW_028248862.1:0-58683 GCF_964263255.1 Lissotriton vulgaris | reverse complement strand
TCCCCAGCACCATTAAACAGCGCCCCTCCACATCCACATGCATCGGGAGTGGAGTAAACCTAACACCTCTCCAGATCAAGATCAAGATCAACACACCTCTGGCATAGGACGTGTAAGAGGAAGCAAGTCTATAGCCTGCCCATCTGCTGGTGACCCCACGCTCCGTATGCTTAGTTAAATGCGTTTCCTGCGGCAGAGCAACATGGATATCATGACCGAATAGATAGGCCTGTCGTATTTTCTTAGGAGAATTCAGCCCTCTAATATTCCAGGTTAATAATCTGTGTCATTCACCCATTGAGCACTTCAACATGTCCATTGTGCAGAGCAGCCAGAACAGCCCAGTACAGCAGAGCGACAGAAATGCAACATATATCAAAATGACAATATTCTTCGACTCCCAATCCAGACAACAATTGCACAAAAAGCAAAATCATAAAAACTAACATAACACCCATCCCCCCTCCACTTCCCTCCACCCCCTCTAACCTCCCAATTA
Source organism: Lissotriton vulgaris (assembly GCF_964263255.1). Lineage (NCBI taxonomy): Eukaryota > Metazoa > Chordata > Amphibia > Caudata > Salamandridae > Lissotriton > Lissotriton vulgaris. The sequence goes on along the minus strand of NW_028248862.1, from coordinate 58,184 downwards.
GGTCGAGACCGTCTCCCTCCTTTTAACCCTATCTTCCATACAACTGACAGTAGGGGATCACCCGCTCGTGGGGAGGGAACGGCAGCGTGCACCCACATTGTGGTGAGGGTGCCAGGCTGAAGCGGTGTGGCACACCTGCGCGCCAGCAACCATAAACAACAGTGGCATACAAAATGCCCTGTAAGCAAATTACGTAAACAACAATATGCAGCATAACAGAGGGAGACTACTTCTCAAGTCAGAAACGTAAAAACGCACTCGGAGCAAACATGAGATATACTGTTGATAGTCTTTCAAACATTTACATAATGAGGTAAAGTCACTATATCTATTCTGAGTCCTCGGGATTTGACCTGGCAGTACGGCTACCCTGTTCGTTCCGGTGTGGCTTGGGTTTGCAGATATGTTTGGTGAATTTCAGAGCTGACTTCGAGTCTGTAAAAAAGTGTGCCTGACCATCATGCAACATTTTCAATTTAGCGGGGTACAGCATAGCATATTGTACAGAGGCAGATTGAAGAATTTTCTTTACTGGCACAAACTCACTGCGTGCTGCTTGCACCACAAGGGTGTAGTCTGGTAAAAAGGGCAAGGAGTTATGGGACTCTTGGCTCTGGCCTCCCGCAATATAGCATCTCTATCCGCATAGTTCAGTAGCCGTGCTATAATCGGACGTGGTGGTGCGCCCGGCTTAGGTCTAGGGCCCGGGGAGCGGTGTGCTCTCTCCACGATCATTACCGACGACAAAACTGGACCAAAAAGCTTGCGCAGGAGATTGTCTATGTACGGTTCCATTTTTGAGATTGCAGTGGATTCTGACAGACCGATTATACGGAGGATATTGCGCCTATATCACGGTTCCAAGTCCTCATTTTTAGCTTTAACGATCTCTAGGACTTTTTTCCATTTGAAGTATCTGAGTGCGCGATTCAGCCTGCGAGTCCTGAGAATCTGACAACCTATTCTCCAGGACATCTAGACGATATTCATGTGTGTCCACCTTCTTTTTCACCACGTCAAGGTTGGACGAGAGCGCATCTATCTTGCTATCTATAGACTTCAGACCTAAACGCAGCTCATGGAGGATAGTTCTGGTGTCATCCTCCGGGGACTCCAAAGCGTCCGGCGCACCCTGCGTCGCAGTCTGGTCTCCCATGGCCTCGGCTGCGCGGGTGCTGTATTTAGACTCAAACTGTAGCTTCGGCTGCTTGGCGTAAGGCTTACCCATAGTTAGGGGCTGCGCCAACGATGTACAGATGACCAAACACCTCAAGCCTATCTAAAAAGCAGCATTGAACCATATAATGTGTCACTAGCAGCGGTCAACCAGCCAGTCCATGTTGCGGTAATCAGGCGCCGTTCTGAAATCTATCAGTGTCCTTAGGTCCTAAATATCAGTATTGGAGTAGGCCGCAGCAAGCAGATGCAGCAGCAGGACTGGCAATCACCATACACTTCTCCGCCAGCTTGCCGATATGCCACACCCAGCAGGCCAAAATTCGACCTGGGCTTGTGTGCAGCTCCCGCATCCAGTATGCATATACGGTGCATTACCGGGCCCCACCGAAGACAGCCAGTACAGTCACAGCACGCAGCCCCAAATGAAGCCAGGACCCCCGGGCCTCACTCACATGGCTCTCTTTTCCTCTCTGTTTCGCCATGTCTCCATCTCCCTCTTTCTTTCTCTCTCTCTCTCATTACATGAAAGTTTATGGGTCTGCCAGTGCGAGGTCCATCTTTCTTTGTGGCTGGTTAAATGTGGCCAATTTATGCGGTAGGGCTGAGGTTGACTACATTAGGCAGCAAGGTAAAACAAGTAATGTGGGGTAAAGCGGCGCATTCTGTGGCAGTACTGTTTGGCTAGTCATTTTAACACGAAATTAATGATGCTGGACAAAGGTTTCACCTCGTTAGTACGTTTTTTTAATCTTAAAAAGTCGCACCAGATGGTAGATTATGGGGAGAATGTGGCAAATCCATTATACCACCGTGGCCACAGAGGCTCGTAATTGTAATGACTTGCATTTAGGTTTGCCAAGCTCCATTTTGAACTCTCGGGTGGGGCAGTCAAAGTCTTTCTGGTGTGAAGGTATTTAAACTCAGCAAGTAACCCATTGTTTCCTGAATAATTTATTGCTGTTGATTGTGTCCTTAAGGGGTTTACATTGCACAAATTGAACTGCTAATGATGTTCCCGTTTATTGTGAATAAGCCACTAATCTCTCAATGTTACAATTTTAAGTTCCTCGTTGCCTGGACATTGAGCTCACTGAATTGAGATCTGGCTGTTGAGATCCGTATGTGATCTGTAGGTCTCAAGTTTGATACCTGGCGGGGTCAACTTCGCCTTTCATCCTTCTGAGGTTGATAAAAGGAGTACCAATTTCAACGGGGTATATTAAATGTAGGCAAAACACACAAGATGATGGACGGAATGTTGTACAATGGCAAAACATTCACCCCCAGTCACAGATCTGGGTTTAATCCATTGTTATTTTGCTCACCAGGCCACCCCAGTTCAGACATGGCCATATGCAAACCAGTCTTGACCCTGTGCCTCATGGGAACAGTCCAGCCCGAACTGCCAAGCCATGTCTTTCCTGGACCGGAATCAAGCATCCTAGAACCGGTTTCTGGCTATCAGCCGTCTTCAGCCAGGATAGCTTGACTCGAGTGGCGTAGTGAGCACAGGACCCACGTCTGGCATACCCTTCCCACATAGGGTGAACAGCAAAACACACAAGATGATGGACTGAATGTTGCACAATGGCAAAAACATTCACCCCCAGTCACAGATCTGGGTTTAATCCATCGTTATTTTGCTCACCAAGACACCCCAGTTCAGACATGGCCATATGCAAATCAGTCTTGACCCTGTGCCTCATGGGAACAGTCCAGCCCGAACTGCCAAGCCATGTCTTTCCTGGACCGGAATCAAGCATCCTAGGACCGGTTTCTGGCTATCAGCCGTCTTCAGCCTGGATAGCTTGACTCCAGTGGCGTAGTGAGCACGGGGCCCATGTCTGGGCATACCCTTCCCACATAGAGTGAACAGCAAAACACACAAGATGATGGACGGAATGTTGCACAATGGCAAAACATTCACCCCCAGTCACAGATCTGGGTTTAATCCATCGTTATTTTGCTCACCTAGCCACCCCAGTTCAGACATGGCCATATGCAAATCAGTCTTGACCCTGTGCCTCTGTGTAGCGTTTAGGCAAAAGCATCACATATATAAAAAACTATTAATAAATCGAAGTTAACTGAGGACTAGCTCACCATGAATCATATCTAAAGGTTATCCTTGAAATCACTGATTTGCTGTGAAATGGCCACTGTGTTGCATCTCAAAGACTGCTCTACCCTGTAGTTTCTTTTAGCTCTTGCAGATTGTAAAAGAGACATGTTCCAGGTATACCTGGCACTTTCCGCTTGTCTTAAAAGTATTTTGATTCTGGCTCTGTATCATTTGCGATGAGCTAGAACATGTAACAATGCTGTCCTTTAGTCATAATCTGTGTTCAATGAACCAGGGGGTTGGAGCTTCCATTAGTGCAGTGGCACCAGGGCCCAGAGGCTTGAGAGACCCACCAAATTCTGACTATTGCTACACTTTACAAGTAAAACAGCAGCCCGGGGGCATTTCATTCATTGCACTAGGGCCCTTGTCTCACTGGTTACGTCACTACAATTAACCACTGGGTACGGCTCTGTTTGTATACACAATTCCCAGTCATTGTGGACTCGAGCAGAGTAAATCAATGATGAGGTTTAAGGAAGTGAAGTTGTTGCCTCAAGTCAGAAAATTGCATTAGTTGCAACAAGATCTTTGAGGGGATGGTTACTCCCTGTTAGTAGTTCTGTACTAATTGTATATTGAATATGTGAGGTACATTATTTTTCAATGTCATAGTACACAGCAGAGACCAAAAACAAGGCAATAATAAACTTCCATGAGACCGTTCCACCATAAAGACCATCCACCTTTCCTTCTCACCCATTTATATTTTTACTAGATTGGTGAGACTCCTCTCCATTTCTGTTGCTCTTATATTGCCTTCTCCCTGCTCACTATACCCCTGCGCTTTTTACGTTTGGTGGTACCCAAGAATATTATTTTTACTAAAATGATATGGACAATATACTTCCAATGTAATATAATGTGCTGAATAGCTAAACACTTATACGGTCCGAAAGGTGAGACCTATTGGCTATGCCAATGGTTGTTTATAAAACTGAGAGCCTAACATGTACTTTCCCATTGCCTAAGAAACTGAGTTTAAACTCCTACTCACAAGCGCTCGCAGTAATAAACGCATTGGAAACTCCTTTTATATGTTTTGCTAGTTTTTTACACTCAGTTTTAATAACTTGAAGGAGGTTTCCCAATGATGGGTTTGCCGCTACTGAAGTTGAATCTTGAGACAAATAATCGATGGGAAACTGAATCTATATAATGCTTACCTTTTAGAGGTTTAAATATTTATTTAAAAGTTTTGTTTTTTCAAATTTTACTTCTTGCTATTTTACTCTCTTTTTATGTCATACAATGTTATTATATTTGTATTCGATGTGCTCTTTTATGCATTTATATTTTAAAATGCGAATAAAGTTGAAGTTGAAGTTGAATGTCAAGTTTATTTTGACAATGTTTTTGCCCTCTTTCTAAATAATTCTGTGAGCTCAACCCATAGCCGAGGAATTCGTCTCACCTGACTACACAGTTTGTAAAGTACATCCTTGTTGCAGAAAAAAAGCTTCTCTCAGAGTGTGACATCTGATATTAGACACTTGCCTAGAGCATTGATGATTGGTCTTACATGATTATTTTGTTAGTCTTAAAAAATTCTAAACTAATAAATAGTAATGAATGATTTATTGGATATCAAAAACGCTAAACAGAAAATGTAACTGCATATATTGTTCTTGAAGTTTTGTGCATGGTTTTGAAACAGAAGTTTTAAAAGATGTTAATTGCTAGCAGAAATTGGACAAATCCCAATATAGAATGATTTAGTTGCTCAGTGTGGGCCTGTTTTAAACAGGGAGAACATTATTATTATTTTTTTCTTTTACTTCTTTTTGTTTTTTGCTAGATGTAAGTAATTGCACAGGTGCACTTTTATCATCGCTGCTAGATGTAAGTCATCGCATAAGAGCACTTTATTAATTGCTGCTAGTTGCAAAAGACTGCATAGATCCGCTTTACTCATCTCACAAGAGCACTTTAACAATTGCTGCTAGATGTAAAACATTGCAGGGGTACGCTTTAACTTATGTATTTTAAACATGGTCTTTTATGTGTCTGAAATTGTTTCTCTGGGAACATACATTTCCTGTCTACATTGTTTTGTAAAACTGATCTTTACCGCAGGAAAAAACTATTCTCAGAGTGTGACTTTTGATCTTAGATGCTTGCCTAAGAAATTGCACAAGCGCACTTTAATTATTATGCTAGCTATAAGCAATCTCAAAGGGGCACTTTAGTAATTGCTGCTAGATGTCAAACATGGCACAGGTTCATTGTAACAATTTTCATTTTAATTATGGTATTTTAAATCTGGATTTTAAATTAGGGGGTAGTGTAGGTGGGTAGCTGTTATCTAAAAGATGTGCAATTAGACGGATTGGATTGGTATAATCGAGTGGACTGTAACCATTGCGGCTAAATGTAAGTAATTGTACTAGTGCACTTTAACTATTGTACTTTGATTATGATATGAATTTAAAAATTTGGGGAAGGATAGGTTATTCTATTGAAATCATTTTTTTTATTTTTATCCCAATTTGAAGTGATGTCGTATGTAATCAGCATGAAATATGTAATCGAAATATAATGTACTGTGTTATTATTTTCAACTTAATGCATTATACATGTTATGATATGCAGACATGATTTTAGCTAGATCAAATTCGTATAATTAAGCTTTTGTCGCATTCCAAAGGATTTTTTACTTTCTTTACTTCCGTTTGTAATGATTTTTATTAATCAACAATAAAGAATTTCTTTCTTCCATAGCCGCGGATTCTGAATCGCCTCTTCATGTGTACCTGCCTCATATTTTACTTCTGGATATCTCATGGCAACTTTAGGCATTTTCTTGGTTAACATCCAAACAAATAGTACTCCATTTCATCTCAGGGGTATTGAGCTGTATTATTTTCCTTCAATTTTTATTCATTTTATACGGGGTAGATCGTGCTATCCTGTGGAGAAAGTTGGCCCAATGGAACATCAATCCAGCCCTGCTGAGGGCGATCCAATCCTTGTACCACAACACATGGGTAAGAATCAAACTCTCGAGGGACCACGCATCCACAAAGATCAACGCGGACAGTGGTTTAAAACAAGGGTGTGTGCTAGCTCCAATGCTATTTAACTTATACACAGCAGACATGGAGAGGGCCTTGTCTGGGGCGGCTCTGCTTATTCCAAAGATCGGCTGGACAAAAATCCACTTTATGCAATATGCCGACGACTTGGTGCTCTTGGATCATACAAGAACTGGGCTACAAAAGGCGCTGACTGCACTGGCCGGATACAATGAGAAAAATAAGCTGGTAGCAAATTCATCTAAGTCCAAAATTATCATCTTTGGAAAGTACTCAAAGAAAAAAACAGTAAAATGGAGGCTTGGCCACCTATTGCTGGAAAGTACTCAGCGGTACACGTACTTGGGAATTTGCTTTCAGGAGTCGGGGCTCTCAAGCGCGCACCTAAAGACCATCCAAGGTAAAGGCAAAACTATAACTTACGCTATCTGCAAGCTGCACGCCTCCTTATACAGCCCGTCCACATTGGCCATCCAACGAGTACTCAAAGCAAAATTAATGCCTGCCCTAAATTACGCTCTTCAAGCATTTCCAGGCAAACTGCATAAAGAACTAGAAAAAATCCATTGCAGAGCCTACAAGAGACTATTCCATCTTCCGAGGTGTACCAGAAACACTCTTGTCCGCCTGGAGTTCTCACTTAATCAGCAATACCTGGAAGAGATGGCCGCCCTAAGTAAATACTACTTCCTAACAACGACGGCAAAGGAGAACACTCTCAAGGCAACGCTGAATTGCATCTTCAGAGAACTAGGGAATCCCTGGTCGGCCACTCTCAAGGCGGCTAAGGACCATCTCAAGCTCGCCATTGAGTCTTGGAATCCAGAACATGTCAGCTATACGGCCATCAAACACTCCATCAAAAAACAAGTGCGGGCGCAGTCAAGAGAACTGGATCTGGAGTCGCTGGTAAAAAAAGATCTACACGAGTCCTTGTCCTTACCACATATCCTGCACAATCCCAAATACCACCTTTAGCAGGCCGTGGGCCGCGCAGCCCTTCACAAGATCTTAGCGTATAGACTACACCCGCTGCCTCTTAAAGAACTATATGCCTTTGGCACGGCCGGCCCAGGTGCCTGGTAATGCGGGCTCTGCAGGTACAAACGTGAGTCACTGGCTCATCTACTATTCTGCTGCCCGGCCCTGCGCACAGCCCGCAGCCTCTACCTTAGGCCAATTTTAAGACAATCAGGAATCCGCACTGTAAAGGAGGCGACCATCTACCTCTATACCTTGACAACGGTAAAGCATATGGCCTCCTTCGGAAAGTTCATCTACCAGACACGAACTCTACTGAAGCCCACGGAGGGCCTCTATTCATAGAGACCTTGTTGACCCATGCCTTAACATGATCCCCATGCTCCGCAATCCTGCCCCCTCGGCAGCAGAAATTCCTTTGGTTTTAACTTTTGTAATTTTATAACCTCGTATTATGTTTTTAATGTAATGGTTTTGAGTAACCAAACAATAAAATAATTCATTCAATTCATTCATTCATTCATTCATTCATTCATTCATTATTCATTTTATATGTCGAAGACAAGGCATCCTAGGCTCTAATGTAAAATAGACCCTAAATATCAATCAAATAGGTCTCCTTATATTCACTTTTGCTCAAGGTTGATTCCCTGGCATTGAAACAAAACCCATTTCGGATGGCCAACAGGAGCTGGGATCTGGAGAGGTGTTGATGCCAAAGAAAAGCATCTCAGTCTTATCTGAGTTAACTTTCAGACACCTTGAGTCCAATCTACTGCTGCTTTGTGGCAGAGTTTAAAGCAACACAGGGTAGAAGGAACATGTTCCTGAAAAGCCAGGAGGAGTTGAGTGTCATCCTTGTATGACACAACTCTCAAGTTCACTCTGCAAGCCTCAACAAGTTTCGCCAGTTGCTCCAGATAAATGTTGATGAGGGCGGGACTCGAGGCAGAGCCCTGAAACACACTACACTCTAACAGTTTAGAAATAGAGGTAAAAGGAGGGAGAAAGACAGCTTGGGAGCAGTCAGTAATGAATGATTTCAGCCATAACAGGGCTTGGTCTCTAATTTTTTTTTTTTTTTTTTAAATATATTTTTATTGCAGGAATTAGTAAATCGTTACAATATCGACCAGCATTGTATCATAAGCGGTATCAACAGAATAAGACCCTCTGCCCCCCCCTCGTAAGTTCCGTACACAGCCATCCGGCCCACAACCCTGGGGTCGGGCGGCGAAATGCAATGGGGGATCAGCAGGCTGCTTGAGCTGGTCCGGATGATTCACTGTCCGTCATCTGCTTTTCTAAACAAGCCTATAAACCCAAAGGAAAACCCCCACCCGCAAAGGACTACTAACTAAAAGAAACCCACCCAACCCCACCACCAGCGCTAGGGAGCTACCGACACAGGATCTGCCATGGGACCCACGGGGAAAGCAATAGGACCATCAGTACAAACGTTTACCGGGACTCGGGGTGAGTCGCTTCTTCATCTTCAGAGTCGCTGGGGGCACAATAATCCCTGAGGGCCTGTACTAACATTTCCCACTCCAACGCTGCCTCCTGCGCCTTCTCATTACGCTGCCTCCAAGCTAGTTGATATCGCAGCGCACTCTCCCCCGCCGCCCACTTCAAAAGCTCACTGCGCCATCTGCTGCCTGTCGGACCAACTCGTGCCTTCCAGTTCCTGGTCACCTCTCGTTTAGCAAGGAGGAGCCCTAGGTCGACAAATTTACTAGAAATTTTATTCCTGGGGGTGTGGGGGAACCAGTGCAGGAGCCCCACCGCCGCATCAAATGATAAAGATCTCCCCGTCACCTCCTCCAGGGTCGTTTCTACTTCCTGCCAGTAAGATGACAGACCTGGACAGGCCCATAACATATGTAGGAGGTCCGCTTCCTGAGCTGGGCACCTAGGGCATGCCGCCGAGTTCGTGGCAAAATATCGCCTGATTTTCACCGGGGTCAGGTACGCTCTATGGAGAACGTAATAGTGGACCAACTGAAAACGGGCGTTGCGTGTGCCCTTCCAGGCTCGTCTCACCAACTGGGACCAAGTCGTCTCCGGGATCTCCCTACCAATGTCCTCCTCCCAGCGGTTTCTTAGAGTGGTGAGAGGAGCCAACCCTTCGTTAATCAACCTGCCGTAGAGGCAAGTGACCGCCTTCACCGTGCCCGCCGACATCATCACGTACTGGCACACCTGAGATAAGGGGGGTTCCTCCTGCCCGTTCTTCCAATGTGCCTGGATCGCTCGCACAATGGCCGAGTGTAGCAGAAAGTCACCACGGGGGATCTCGAAGCGGTCAATAAGATCCTGGAAGGGCAAGAGCGCTCCGTCCTCGTACAGATCCCCAACCAGCTGTAAGCCGGCATCCTCCCAGGCCGCTAGGCGTGACCAATCCCCTCCATGGGGGAGGGCCGTCAGCATCCCCAACGGTATTTCAGGCGCGTATGGTATCCTCAGTTGGCCTCGGGCGTGGGCCCGATTCCAACACAGGCGGACAGTCCGCTCCTCCATCGACAAGTCCCGCAGGGCCAAACGCTGTCGCAGTGCTATAAAGGAGAGAACATGCCTGGCCATGCCCGTCCCCCTCCCGTCTTCCGGGCCCCGGAATTCCCTGGCGATCTCCTGGGTGAAGGTCTGGAGCTGCGCCGCCAGATAATACTTTTCAAAGTCCGGCACCGCGAGCCCCCCCTCGTCTTTCGGCCTCATCAGGGTTTTGAGGGCCACCCGCCGGCGGCCCGTCCCCCAGAGGAATCCGACCACCATGGAGCGTAACAGTCGAAACGTGGCCGGTGGGATCCAGATTGGTAGAGTCCGGAAGTAATATAATAGCCGGGGAAGCGCCACCATTTTAAGCAGGGCGATCCGTCCCGCCACCGAAAGCGGCAGCGTAGCCCAAAAGGCCATGCAGCCTCAGAGTGCTCGAATGCCACGGGCAATGTTCCCATCTAGGAGGTCGGGTTGGTCGTGGTAAAAAAACACCCCAAGGTACTTAAAGCAGTCGGGTTCCCACCTAATCTCCCCACTGAGGGCAGGGGCGGGAGTACCCCTGCGCACCGGAAAAAGACAGGTCTTGGACCAATTCACTCGGAGGCCCGAGACCTCCCCGAACTCTGTGAGCGCCACCGCCGCCCCACGTAAAGCGTCAAGCGGGTCCTCCAGGAAGAGCAACAGGTCGTCCGCATACAGCGACACATAATGCGGGCCCGCAGGCGTCCACAAGCCCGTGTAGTGGGCTCCTGACCGAAGGTGCAGCGCGAGTGGTTCCACCGCCAGCGCAAAGAGAAGTGGGGACAATGAACACCCTTGCCGCGTGCCTCGTTCTACCGGATATCGCGAGGAAATCAGTGGCCCCGCCCGGACCCTGGCCGAAGCAGAGGCATATAGAACCGCGGTCCACCTGACAAAGCCCTCCCCAAGGCCGAATCTCCGCAGCACCGTGCAGAGGTAGTCCCACTCCAGGCTATCAAAAGCCTTCTCTAGGTCCACCGACAGGACGACCGGGGACGGGGCATCCACGAATGGTTCCCCTAACAAACGGAACAACCTGCGAATATTCATAGTCGTGTTCCGCCGTGGGATGAAACCAGCTTGGTCTTCATGCACCAGGGAACTCATGTGTCCCAGCAGCCTCGAGGCCAAGATGCTGCTCAGTATTTTATAGTCCACCGTCAACATCGATAGGGGACGGTAAGACCCCGGGTCGGACGAGTCTCGGCCCGGCTTGAGGAGAGGAACCACCAACGCCTCACACATCGAGCTTGGGAGTCGCCCCAGCCTCTTCGCCTCCCTGTAGACCACCAATAATCGAGGGGCTAGGAGGTCAGCGTAAGCTGCATAAAACTCCACAGGCAGGCCATCCAGGCCCGGGGTCTTGTTTCTCGCCATCCGTTTAATGGCCCCGCGGATCTCCCCCAATTCAATGTCAGATCCCAGGGCTTTCGCCACTTCCTGCTCTACTGTGTGGAGCTCCAGCGGACGTAGATAATCATCAAGTCGGTCAGGGTCTCGTGCGGAGCGACTACGGTACAAACATTCGTAATAATGCCGGAAGCAGCTAAGAATCTCCGGTTGGGTGTGTACCTCGGTTCCGTCTGCCTTACGCATACCTGTCGTCAATTGGGACCGGCGCGTAGGGTCGGCCAACCACGCCAATAATGCGCTCGATCTGTCACCCTCTGCGATGGATCGGACCGTATAGGCCTTATAGTCAAAACAGCGGAGCCGTTCGACTTCTGCCGCCACCTTCTCCCTCGCCTCCGCCGTTCGTAATTGCAATTCCGGGTGTCCCGGGCGGCGAAGTTCAAGCTCGCGGAGTCTCCGATCCGCTGCATCTAAATCAGCTAAGATAACGCGCCTTATGCCCACCTTCTTAGAAATACAGTAACCCCTCACCACTACCTTAAAAGCGTCCCATTCCAACGCTCTAGTACTCGCGGTGCCGCCGTTGGATGCAAAATATTCCAATATCCTGTCCCCCAGGTCAGCCCTGAAGACACTGTCCTCAAGGATCTCGGGTTGCAGCTTCCAACAGGGCTTGGTCTCTAATGCCGATCTTTTCTAGTCTCTCGAGCCCAATAGCATGAGGAACCATATTGAATGCAGAAGAAAGAAAGGTCAAGTAGCACAACCTTGACTGGAGACTTTAAATCTAAGTTCTCTTTAATGAACTCTGAGACTTTGAGCAGGGCGGACTGGGTTTTGTAGTCTGCACAAAACCCAGATTGAACGCCGTGCAATAGATAATTCAACACCAGGCAGTAAGATATCAGCTTGCTTACCCTTTTCTCAAGTAGTTTGGCAACCGGAAAAAGAAGAAAAACAGGTCTAACATTGCTAAGAACTTTAGGGCAGGCAGATGACTTCCAGAAGGAACCAGCAACTGGTCTAGGAGTCACTCAACAGTTTATTTAAGGCGCCAGAGACCCAGCGCACAAGTTTGCCGCACTCATGTGAGGCTCTTGATGTCCAAGGTTGCATTCCACCATCATCCTCCCTCATCAGCTGTGCCATAGATGTGGGTTTTTGACTGAGACTGCTGCTCACATATGCGCTAGAAAAGCAGCACAGAAAGTTCTGTGCCGCAAGATCAACATGGCGGCTGCCTGGGGGACCAGCTAAGCTGTGCAGCCCGCCCTTGCTGTGTAGATTGCCAGACTGTCACAGCCTCTGGAGGTATGTGTTCTCAATTGCGGTGCAGTGAGGGGAGGAGCAAGGCCCCCGTCACCTGGGGAGAATCTCTGACGGAGCTGCTCTGATTGCCAGTGGCGGGTAAGGATCGCATGCTGGACGGGGCAGCCACCGCGGTGACACTAGGGGGTGCAGCCTTTAAGACTGGGGGAGCTGCCATATTGGACAGGCCTGCTCCATACTGAACAATATATGGAGGGAGAGGTGTGCTGCCTGAGGTGGCGATCAATCAGCAGAGGCAAGGAATAAATATTAGCTGTGCGGCAATTAACTACATGAGGTAACGGCCTCCAGTGCATAATGCGGCACCGGTAAAGCTGCACGTGAATGTGCAGACGAGTGCAACCACAGTGCCGGCCACAATAATCTAGATGAGCTTGGCCCTGGCAAACCGGGGCCTTTCGTAATGCCCCAGTCTGTCTTGAAATCTGTTATTCCTTGGAGAGAAAGGAGCCTCCAGTAGGGTTGCGCGCCTATTCCACCAGGGCGATTGCAGCCACTAATACTTTGGGACATGGAATCCCCCTTGGTGAGATCTGCCAGGCAGCCAAGTGGGCATCATTGCACACGTTCACTAAACATTACTGCCTGGATAGCCAAGTCTGGTGAGAGGGCTTCTTTGGCCGTTCAGTTCTTCAGGACTTTCTGGTGTGAACTTGGTTCGCAGACCCACCTCCGGGTTTGGATTTGCTGGTGTATCTATTCTAAGGTAAGGAATCTATAACTAATATATAACTAAGAGTTGAAATATATACCTGTTGACCGACGCACCTACCGACGAGCAGGAGTACTGCTGAACAAAAATTGTCCGGATCCAGTCTGACACCTGGGGGTAATTCTAAGGTAAGGAATTTATAACTAATATATGTCTCTTACAGATATATTGTTCCCGAAGATAAGTAACTTGTTCTTTTGTGCCAAAATACGGAGCTATCCTAGAAACTGGTTACAGAAATAGTGTGCTGAAAAGATAGATACATCTTTGAATTAAACACTACAAGTGGTAGCACACTATATAATGAATCAACCACCACAAGTGGTAAAGTACTATAAAATAATTTAAATAAACGGCTCTTGTAGGTAAGAAGAAAACAGTTTGCAGAACGGGGAGGATGGGTGGGTATAGGAAAGTAGGATCTGCTTTCATGGTTACCCCCACTTTTTGCTGGTGTCAGTATGTTTTTTCGACTAGTCTGACTGGGATCCTGCTAATCAAGACCCCAGTCACTGCTTTCGCCCTAAAGTGACTACGGAAACTACTTCTGTACATCCACAATTGCCTACTGGTGTACCCTTGCAAGTCCCTAGTATATGGTAATAAGGTACCCAGGTCATAGGTACCCCAGGGGTCTCCCGGGAAATGCAGCATGTATTGCGCCACCCAGGAGACTATTGCAGCCTGTGTGAGTTGAAGGTCTCACAACAGGCCTAAGTTTCCTTATATCCGAGATCAGATCACTACACCAAAAATCTATGTCACCCCTATGGCAGGACTCTTCAGTCCTGAAGTCAGGTTGCTTGATTACATGTGAGAGCAGGACACCCCTACACACCCCGGAGTCAATTCTTCATGCTTTGTAAGTGCGGTCAGCCATTTTTTTTTACATATAGTGAACATCAGTCATTACGAGATGTCTAACTATATAGTGGCTGCATCGAACCTGGTCATGTTTGGTGTCATCTATAACAAAGAACAAGACTCAAAAACCATTGATATCAAATAGACAGGAAGGAAATTACCACCGTCTAGAAAAACAGAAATTAAGTAAAGAAAAAAGGTGCATGTGCTCAGTGAAGAAAAAGAACCCTCAGGCACCGCCTGTAAAGGTCAGTAGCCAATTGTCTTCATTGGGTCCAAAAAAGTAGGAAAAGCGAAATAGTGATAAGGAAGTGCTTTAAAAAGAGCATGGGCTACTCATCACACAATAAACTTTATTAAGAGGGTAGCTCTAACTCTAATAAAAACAGTGCAAATTAAAGGACTGGTGATTGGTTGGGTTAGTTTGAACCAACAAGTCCTTGCTAAAGTGACGGAAAAACAAAGATGGTCAACATGTTTCTGCTTAAGAGCCAAGGATCGGCTCAGCATTCGTCAGGACCAAAGAACTCTATCATATACCTTGATGGGCACACACTAGGGTGTCCAAAGCTAAGGTGTAGAGACAAAAAATAACATCAAAATTTTGATGTTACGGGCGGCGGACACGGCTGTGAATAGGTCCGGAGGCGGGGAGTCGCATCGGATCTAATGGACCGAGCGTGAAGGTTTCCCCCCACCGCCAGCCCATGAGGTCCTATTGAGGGCTTTTAAATATTTTTTGTCTCCCCCTTAGGGGTGAGACTGCTGGAAGACTTACCCAATACAGGAAGTCTACACTAATCAGGTTGTATTAGTTTTTTATATATTTTGTCTCTACACCTTAGCTTTGGACACCCTAGTGTGTGCCCATCAAGGTATATGATAGAGTTCTTTGGTCCTGACGAATGCTGAGCCGATCCTTGGCTCTTAAGCAGAAACATGTTGACCATCTTTGTTTTTCCGTCACTTTAGCAAGGACTTGTTGGTTCAAACTAACCCAACCAATCACCAGTCCTTTAATTTGCACTGTTTTTATTAGAGTTAGAGCTACCCTCTTAATAAAGTTTATTGTGTGATGAGTAGCCCATGCTCTTTTTAAAGCACTTCCTTATCACTATTTCGCTTTTCCTACTTTTTTGGACCCAATGAAGACAATTGGCTACTGACCTTTACAGGCGGTGCCTGAGGGTTCTTTTTCTTCACTGAGCACATGCACCTTTTTTTTTAACTTAATTTCTGTTTTTCTAGACGGTGGTAATTTCCTTCCTGTCTATTTGATATCAATGGTTTTTGAGTCTTGTTCTTTGTTATATATAACTTACTTTGACACTCTTTTGTTGATTATTATACATTTCAGAAGGGGTAAAAGAGTGGTCTTAGATATACCCTTACTCTCTTGTTGTTTCACATGTTTGGTGTCAAACATTTCAGAACCATGCACTAACACCGATTCCTGTGTTGGAAGTATGATACCATGTACTGGGGGGGCTCCCATAGGGTAACCCCTGTACTCCCGGTTACAGCCTTTCAGGATCTGACAGCAAGCTAGTGCTGCTGTCGACCACGGTCATGAGTCTGCCGTCCTGTTGCTGAGCCAAGCTTGAGCAGAGGAAGGTAGAACAATAGGTTTCCTGTCATGAGGGAGGTGTGACCACCTCTCAGGCAAGACTTAGTGTTTTGGGCTGGGGTGCTTGTCAGCACCATCAGACTGCTTTGAAGGGTACCTTTGTTGCCCTCCTTGCATATTCCAGTTTGAACCAGTTCAGGGAGCCCCGCTTTGGCATGCAACTAGACAATGGATATGGGAGTATTCTCTCCTCTGGGAGGGGCCCCTGAGTTGCCTTAACCCCCTTCCTAGGGTATTTAAGGGCTTACCTGTGGGTGGGTCCTAAGATTCGTCATGGGACAAGACTCTAGCCTGAAACCACGCCACTCTTCGACTCTCTGGACCCTTGGACTTGGCTGGACCTCGCCTGGAACCTAGACTGCATCAAGGAAGACTCCTGCTGCTCCTAGTCTCTCTGTTCTGCAAATCTTCTTCGTGGTCTGTGTCTGTGCGTCTTCCAGGATCTTCACCAGACATGTAGACACGCAGGACACCAGAAGTAGTTGCCCCTGGAGTGAAGGAGTCACTTCCCTGCATCTTCAGGCACCAGCAATAAAGCTGACCGGTGTGCTGCTCCTGATGTCCCACGGGCTTCGTAAGGCTCAGCAACACAGGTGGTGGTTCTGCACTTCCCTCAAGGCCTGACCTCTCCTCTCTGCAATTTTGAGGCCAGTATCCTGTGTCGGAACCGCTGGGACCGAACCCAGGTGCATCGCGCCGGCCTGTCGTTGCCAAGGCTTGCTGGATCTGCACTTCAGAGATCTTTGGGCTGCAAGAAGCTCCAGCATCTCTTTCGGCCAACCACTGCGTCCTCACTGCATCCTCTGCACCATGGGACTTTCTTCTTGGTGAGCTGCTTGAGGTCCTCTCGCGACTCCTGTGCCTTTGGCCGGTGAGTCCTCTTGAGGGTCTTCTCCTGCTTCATTGGGCTTCCTTGCTTGCACGGGGCTGCTCTGACTTTCCTGCTTGTGGTCAGTTCCTTGGACATTTCCGGTCCCAACGTTGCTACTTCCTTGCTTTGCATGCCTGTTGCAGCTACCTGGGCTTGCTGGTGCTCATGCCGGACACCGGCCTCCTGGTTCACAACTCACAACATGGGACAGCTTGAGCACGGCTCCTGGTCTCCCTCAGCATTGCCTGGTCCTCAATGCTGTGGTGACATGGTGACTGTGAATTCTTCTGAACCATCTGACTTTCGTGGGCAGTGCTCTTCCGTACCTCCTGGTCACCTCTGAGTGGCATAGACTCTGTCCCCTCTGCTTGCAGGTTCTTCACTTCAAATATTCACCCCTGGATTCCACCGAACTCGTGCACAGTCTTCTCCAGCAGCATCTTTCCTGAAGTCCTCCATTGTGGTCTATGGCGGTTTCCAGCGTCAGTTTGCACATATGCATCTGGTTTTCCTGGTCTAGGTATGCTGGTTCCTGGGGTATTCACAGGTGGGGTGACACTCCAACCTTCTATTTTTCACATGGTTTCTACAGGGTCCACTTGGAAGGGTCCTTCTTGAAAACTGCAACCATGACTTCCCCGTTGACTTCTATTGGACACATGGCTGTGTTTCTACCTTCCCCACAGCCTCCGTGGGGTTCCTGGGTACTTACCTTGGGTGGTTCCTTGTGTCTCCAGCTCCTTTGAGTCTCCAGGTTCAAGTCCCGATTTCATTTGTAGTTGACATTCCACTTTCTAAGTATATGGTTTGCTTTCCTCCTGCATACCACTGTATTTTGTGCTACTTACCTATTGCAATTAAAGTATTATTGTGTATTTGTATTAATATCTTCAGGTAGGGGATATACCAATGTGTTAGTGAGTGTTGTGTAAGAAATAGACACTTTTTATATACCCTGTGTGTTTCTTTTTCATTTAACCTACACTACATGACAAGCTGCTTAACACTCCTTCAAGATAAGCCTGAAGGCAGCTCTCCACAGCTACCACTTTGAGAGCTTTCAAAGGTTATCAAAGACCACTAAAATTACCAGAAGGGTTGCCTGGATTAGTGCAGGGTGTTTCGCCTAAATAAGTGTGCACCATATACTAAGGCAGCCTCCTACAGTGGGCCAGTAAGGAATAAGCAACTAGACAATTTCTCTACCAGATAAGGCATTACCGAAGGTAAGTAATTTGCCCATCTGATAGAGACATCTAGCTGCAAATTCCTTACCTTAGAATTAGTTACGATAGCAACACCACCCCTGGAAGTCGGTCTGCGAACTGACCTTATAAAAAAATCCGTACATATAACCAACTGGTCTACTGAAAGACAGAAAAGACCAGTGCTGTGGGAAAATCAGGCGAAAAGGACAATACACCTTACCATAAGCAACGTGGAAGAACCACATACAGTAATGACATAGATAGGGAAGCATGGGTAACTAGAACCCATGGCAAAGAAAAAACAACATGCAGAAAGACACTAATCAATATGATTTGACATATTACTCAGACTCAAGATGGGAGTTGGAACCATAAATAGCTGAGGCCCAGAAGATCAGGGCCACAGGAACCATAACCGAGCAAAGCTCCGCGTTCCTACAGCAATTGAGACTATCTAGGATGAAACATTGAGAAGAAATCTTTAACACATATACAGCAGAAGAAGCCGGAGGTGTGCTTCCACTACAAATCCACGAGGACAAAACAATAACAAGTGTTGTCCTGGGAGAAATCTAGACAGAGGGACACCACTAGAAATACCCAAGGGAGAATCGCAATGCATACAAAATTATTTCAAAAACTATCTCGATAAGGTGACATGGAGGTAGTGTTACAAAAAGACATAGATATCAATATCGAGATACAGATATATATACCTATATCTAAGACATACACATGCCCATAGGACATTACCATACAGAAAGTAGAAAATATAATAATATATAAAAATATATTGCTAAATGGCTGGGGGCATTGCCGGACCACTACTCACTTGTGCGGAGCCCTGGACACCACGCTCTTTTGCTTCGCTCTCCCCCGCACTTGCCACCGCGGCCACCGAGAGGGGGGAGCGCTCTGCAAACCTTGCCTACATTTCCCAGCGTCCCCTGCTTGGACTCGGGGACGCCGCCTGCAGCGTCAGTTTCCCGCGCCCGGAGGCGCATAAGGACGAACCGCTCCTGCTGGGGAGCGGGGCTGCTAAACGGCTGGGGGCATTGCCGGACCACTACTCACTTGTGCGGACCCCTGGATACCACACTCTTTTGCTTCGCTCTCCCCTCATCTATCCACCCTGGAGATCTTACGTGGAGTGGCACTACTTCTTCAGGGGTGACCTCTTGGTTATTTTTGGGTCGACAAGCTCCTATGTTTGATTTTTTTTCCTGAGCTGGCCCTTACCTCGCCCCCGTTGTTTGGGTCTACTATGTGTGGTAGGGTTACTGTCCCTTGAGTCGTCTGCCCCAGGTTGTGCTACCTGTTGTGCGCAGGGAATACCCTCGGTTGAGTTGGACTCTATCTCTGTGTTGGGGCTTTCAGATGGACTTAGTAGGAGACTGTATAGTGGCAAATTTTAGAGATGTCAACCTGGTGGAATACATATTGGGAAATACAAACAGAAACCACACCAGTACTATTTGCACCCTTCCTCTGGGATATTTTTACCCAAGGAGGTGGAGCACTTACAATTTGTCCTACACAATGTGGAGTACAGGAAGGGCTCCATATAGACAAAGGGACAGAATCGCTAACCACCCAGGCCAGCTCTTAGCATCTCAAGAGTACCCACAATGGAGAAATATATTCGCCCCCTTACTCGATGAAAACGACTGACTACCCCCTGTAGAGAATGGGCATGAAAACACACCCACAGGAGTTGGACCAGTATGCATTATGAAGGGGCGGGGGAAAGCTTGGAATACCAGAGGATTGAAGAACTCCCAACACAGAGGGGCGGAGCTGCTAGCGAGGTAAAGACCCATAAGAGAACTGAGTGTAGACATAATGATCAGGCCCTATATGGGAGGAAAAGCATCAAGGGCAGGGCTAGCTCTATTGTCCTGGAATATAGCGGGCCTGGGGGGGAAATTTGATAACAAGGACTGGAGGGAGTACACCACTGGTTTCCATTTTATAGCACTACAGGAGACCTGGGCACAAGACCTCTCTCTCTATCGGTTGGATGGCTATAAATGCTTCTTTGCACCAGCGCAGGAAGGTAGATCAGGCAGGGTGAAGGGAGGGTTAGCCTTAATGTTGATTTAGATCTAAAAGGCACATGGACGCAACCCCCCTGGGTATCAGAAACTTTACAAGCAGTGGCATTCCAGGGACAGGGCCAGAGGTTCTTAATACTAAATTTCTATAACTCAGGGCCGATTGATGGGCACTACCCAGTGATACAAGAACTAGAGAGTAGATTATGTGAAGAAATTGAACGAAGGCAGGGGGGCCCAGAACCAATTATTTTGATCATGGGTGACTTTAATTGCCACCTATGTCAAAAACTTCTCCCCGTGAGCCCTGATTGGCCCTCTTGCCCTGTAGAAAGTGGACCACACTTTGAACACAATAAAGAGGGAACACTGCTCATGAAGCTACTTGACAGGTTCGCTCTTACCCACACTATGGACCTGTTGGCTCTGAGAGCAGGAGACACTCTCACACCAACATTCAAGGGAAGAGGCTGCTCATCCATTATAGATTTTATCATAATATCTACTTTTGCAAAAGACCATGTCATAGAGGTAAGAAAGGACTGGAGCCCCTTTAGTGACCATAATCCCCTAACTCCCGAAATCCCATATAACGGTGTTACAGTAAGGAATGCCTTTACAGACATTGAAATCCGTCCAACGGATCAGGGGAGGCGCCTAAGATGGGCAAAGATCAACGCTCAAGAATTTTATAGCACTTTAATGGAAAGAGGGAGAGAACAAATAGAGGCCTGCCTAGAACTCACAACAGAGGGCAGAGATGTGGTCCTGGCATTTGAGTCTTTAACTAAGGTGGTTGATGGATTACTAAAAACCAAACGCCCTGTAAAGGACTCAGCATTTCCACGATGGTTTGACTCTAACTGCTCGCGGGCTTTGAGGGAGCTAAAACTATGCCTTAAGACGCTCCCGAGAGACAAGAACAAAGTTGCCATGTGTAAGCGTAATTATAAAATGCAGGTTAAACAGAGAAAGATCACGCTCCAAAAGGAAGTCTGGGCAGACCTGAGGGAAGCAGGTGAAAATAGGGACTACACCCAATTTTGGAGAATCATCAATAGCCCCTGTTTTCAAGATTCCAGTTCCCCTGTTATCAGTACCAATATACTCCCCGAACAATGGGTTACCCACTTTGAGAGTCTATATAACCACAAGGGCGAGATAGTCAGGGTTGAATCGTGGGAGGGGGCGAGACCCGAGGAATTAGAATTCTCTCTACAAGAAATCACTAAGGCAATCCAAGGTCTGACCCAAAATAAGGCACCAGGCACGGATGGCACCCCCCCAGATCTCTATATAAGTAATATTTAATTATGGGCGCCCATCATGACCAGAGTATTAAATGCATCGATAAAATCGGGGCTCCCGTGATCTTGGGCCACAGCATTGATTGTCCCTATCTACAAGAAAGATAGTAGGGACAACACACAACAAGTGCTTCCTACCCCGCCTTACACGGTCTTTCCACCCTGGCTCAGGCCAACATCATTGAACAATGGCTCTCCTCAGCCAGCGAGTCCATTGCCCCCTTGAAGCGATTGACCTCCAAGCGGGAGAAAGATGCCAATCTGTGGTTTACCGATGACCTTAAAACCATCAAATTATCGGTACGCCGTGCTGAGAGGGCCTGGAGGAGAAACTACTGTCCCATCCTAAGAGCTGATTTTACTACTCTATTAGCTCAATACAAGAATGCTATCTTGGCCGCTAAAACGGCCTATTTTTCCTCCAAGATCCTCACAGCCGAGAACCAATCAAGGGAAATCTTCTCGATTGTTCAGAACCTAGCCTTTTCAGATCGCACTTCCCTTAAGCCCTCCCCTTCCCAGGCCCTCTGTCACTCTCTGAACAGTTTTTTTATTGATAAAATCGCCGCTATCAAAGCCAACATCCCTTCACCTTCCCCGTCTTTTGTTGACCCTCAGTGCCCTCCTCCGCAAGGACAATTAAATACTCTCCCCCTCCTGACCAAGGAATCCTTCACATCATTAATCCCCCTTGTAAAATCTGGCTCTCCCCTTGATACCTGTCCCGCTCGCATACTTCGTCACATTTACACCTCTTGCCCTGATCCTCCCCTTCACCTTCTCAACAGCTCCCTTTCTCAGGGGGTTGTTCCCAATCCCTTGAAATCAGCTATTATTTTACCTATTTTAAAAAAACCTGGCGCGGGCCCTTCGATCCCAGCCAACTATCGCCCCATTTCTCTCCTACCATTTTTGGCCAAGGTGCTCGAGCGCCATGTCACCAGGTCTCTGAGCACCTTTGTGGAAGAGAATGGGGTATTGGCTTCCCATCAGGCTGGCTTTCGCCCCGCACACTCTACGGAGTCCGTAGTCCTTTCGGTCCATGACAACCTCAGGGAGGGGAGGGATACCAATCAATCCCAGGCACTGGTCCTCCTCGATCTCTCTGCCGCCTTTGACACAGTGGATCATACCATCTTACTCTCCCGTGTCGCGGCGGCGGGGATCGGGGGTACGGCCCTGGTATGGTTATCCTCCTTCCTGAGGGACCGCACCCAGGCAGTTCGCCTGGGTGACTTCTCTGCGGACTTCCGGAAGGTTCAGTGCGGGGTCCCCCAAGGTTCCTCCCTCTCACCTCTTCTGTTTAACCTTTACATTTCTCCCCTCATTTTTTCTTTAGAACAAATGGAGGTCGCCGTATATAACTATGCGGATGACCTCCAACTTGTTTTCAATCTGTCTTCTTCTCCTGCCTCTATTTCTAATTTCCAGTCTATTATGATTTTCATCAGGGACTGGATGGACTTCAACCACCTGAAACTCAACCCCGATAAGACAGAGTTGGTGTTAACGGGTGGTTGCTCCAGTCCCTGGTCTTCACTTTTTTGGCCCCCTTCCCTTGGTCTCCCTCTGGTCCCTTCTACCTCTGTCAAAACCCTAGGCATTAAACTCAACTCCCATCTCACCCTTCACTCCCAGGTTAGTTCTGTGGTTTCTTCTTCCTTTCTTTCTCTTCGCACCATCCGCAAGGTCTCTCGATTTTTCACCTTTGAGGCCTTGAAACTGATCGTCCTTGCGATGGTCATTTCCCGCCTGGATTATGGCAACGCCCTATATGCAGGTATACCTGCATATAGTCTCAGGCGGTTGCAGATGATTCAAAACCAGGCGGCTCGGTTGGTCTTTAACCTTCCCAAATCCTCACATGTCACTCCCCTCCTGAAAATCTTACATTGGCTCCCGGTTCGGGAACGTGTCCAATTCAAGCTTGCGACTATCACCTACCAGGCTCGATTGGGCACGGCCCCTGCATTCATTTCCTCGGAGATTATCCCCTACTTGCCAGCCAAGGAGCTCCGATCCTCTTCCCAATTTCTCCTGACAGTCCCCCGGTTTCGCCGGAAAAAGTGGGGGGGTTCAAAATTTGCGACCCTTGCCCCAACCCTCTGGAATTCATTACCCTTAGAGCTCAGATCCCTAACCCAATATCCCCAGTTTCGAAAGAAACTTAAAACTTATTTTTTCAGCAAAATCTTTATTTAGTCCCCTGTCACCTGTCCTCCTCCCTTTTGTCCCTTGTGGAGATCTGCCAGTTACAGCGCCATGAAACCGCTGGTGTAAGAGCGCTATATAAGAACTTTTAAACTCAAACTCAACACACACAATGCTACAGATCAATTTCGCTGATAGAGGTGTCAGCTAAACTATTAGGTAGGGCAGTCTTAAATCGCCTTACTGAGTGGACAGAAGAGCACCACACCCTAGTAGACACCCAATACGGATTCAGAACGGGCAAATCAACTAGTGATCAATGTCTCAACCTCTATTTCCTAGTTGCCAAATACACAAAAGCCAGTAACGGAACGGTGTGTATGGGGTTTATGGACCTGGCAGCGGCCTTTGATAACGTAAATAGAAATAAACTCTGGGCCCTGATGTTCAAACTGGGAATTGACCCTAAACTCATAAACATCCTAAAAGAACTACACTGGAACACCACTGCCAAAGTTCGCTATAGCGCGGGGGGTGAGTACCGATCCCTTACCGTGCACTAGCGGAGTGAGGCAGGGGTGTATCCTGGCCCCTTTTCTTTTCTCTCTCTACATAAATGACCTAGAAAGCATATTGACGGCTATGAAGACTGACTGTCCCAAAGCAGGATCGCGCCATATACCAGTACTGCTATACGCGGATGACCCGGTCCTGCTTGCAGAAACAGCACTGAACCTGCAACATCTGGTTAACGGATTCGTAAAGTTCATGGAGAATCTAGATCTCTCAGTGAACCTGACCAAATCCTTTGTTATGGTGGCAGGGAAAAAAACCCTCTAAGAAATATGCATTCAAAATAGGAACTCATGTGCTAGAAACTGTTAACACATTCTCATATTTGGGTCTTTTGTTTGATGGAGAGATTAGGTTCGCCCCCTTGCTGGAGGAAAGGTGTAGGAAATTGGTCTCAGCAAATGGTGCTATTTTAAACTTTGCAAGCAGGCTGGGCCGCTGGTCACCAGAGCAAATAATGACGTTGTATAGAGCTGTTAGCACCGCCAAAGCCACGTATGGGGCAGAGGTCTGGGGCTTTAGGGATGTACACCAGTTACAAGTAGAGGAAGATAAGTTCCTACGCAAGATGCTGAAGACACCACAGAGCATCCCAGCAGCAATTGCACACACAGAGCTTGGTATCCCATATATTACCGACCAGATAAAAGTGAGACCCATCCTGACCTGGCTGCGGATCTGGGTAAACCCAGATGCAGAGCTCAGTAGGCAAATAGCCAAAGACTGCCTACAGAGAGAGACAAGTGCCTACACATCCCCTGGCTAAAATATGTTAAAGAAACTTTAGGGAGCAAAGACCACCAACCATTATTCACTGATCCGTCTTTGATTGACACTTCTTGTAAACATCGGATCCAAAAACTGCTATTAGGCAAATATGATCTGGGCAGGAAACAGCTTGATTCTACAAAAACAACCGTAGCTGCGCACTCTTTAGTAAGCAACGGAGTGGGTATGGAACCATATTTATTTTTAATGCATAATCAGCAAGATAGATTTTTAATGTGTCGTTTTAGGCTCAATTTGTTACCTAATATTTTAGCTTACCCGTCTGGTTTTACTTTAACAATTGAGCAGAAGGGGCCTGCGGCTGCGACAATAGCTCTCCGCAGGACACCCTCCATTTTGTACTATTATGTTCTTTTTATCGAACCCCTCGCCGCAGATTCCTTGTAGACATTTTAAAAGAGTCAAAATGTTGTCATGCTAAAACTATCATTTCTGCAAAGAGCTACTGACATGCGTACCTTATGCTTTATCATGAGTTTTTTAAAAATTGTTGTCAAACTAAGAAACACCAGAGGCTGACTTAGGATGTATAAAACTTTATATACCTTTTTAACTATATCAATTTTGTTTTTAATATTGTATGGTTCAGGAATGTAATGTAACTGATGATTTGTATTATGTATTTTTATGATGGTTTTTAATCATCGAAATAAAAATTTACTGAACTGAACTGAATATTGATGAAAAATCGAAAGCCGCACCACGCTGACGTTCATGTATTGGGCTGAGCAATCAGCAACATAGTACCAAGAACTAGAAGGAGGGAGGGAGGGACAAAGAGAGAAAAAGGGGGAGGGAGAGAGACAGAGAGAGAGAGAGACAGGGAGAATCACTCCCCTCAACAAACGAAAAACCAGCCAAGGATTAAGAAATGATGCTAGCCAATTCGAAGCCTGAAAAAAGCCGGTAAGAGCAACATTCTGAAAGAAAGCAACAGGAAAAGGGACCTTGTGATGAAGAATACATGGATGAAATAGGCCTAAAATAGGCCAGGATGAGTAAAGGACAACTATTGGAAGGCTGAGACTGGCGGAACGGTAAAGGCTATCAGACAAAGTAGAAACTGATGAAAAAGTAAAAAAATATAGTTCCACAGAGAAAAGAAGCTGCATAAATCATAAGGTCCAAAAATGTTAACCAGCAATGAAAAAGCCAATCGAAAGGGAGGGCAGGTGAAAATAAAACAATATATATTCATTAGAGTACTAGCCGTTCAGCAGTAGGTCATTCACTTGTAAGCCCTGAATAAAAGGAAAAGGAGATGCCAGGACATGGGGGCATATGTATCAAGCCCTTTTTCCATATGCAAACGGGCCGATTCTCAGAATCGGCCTGCTTGCGAACGGTAAAAAGCCTTCTGAGATGTATCATCCCAAAAGGCCCTTGCAAAATAGGGAATCCCAAAATTTGTGATTCCCTATTTTGCAAATGCATTTAAGGGATCGCAAATTGCGATTCCTTAAATGCAATGTAGGAAGCACCCAAGTTATGTGATTTCGGCTTAAGAAATCTCAAAAACCACCAACTTCAGGATGGTGGTAAATTGCGATTTCTTTGAAAAATGCACTTGTTTTCATTTCTCACAGTGCCATGTGGCGCACATACATGCCGTTAGGGCATGTATGTGTACCACATGTCCACACATGCACATTTCAGGGGTGCAACAGGGTGGCCTTTTAGAACCCTTGCACCCTTGAAATTGCGTGCGCAATTTGCGAGTACCAATTGGGTACTTGCAAATTGCGCATGCAATTCTCATTCATTCCAATGGACCTCTTGGCCCATAGCAATGAATGCAAAGCCATTCCTTAATTGCGACTTGCAATTTGCGGGTCGCAATTAAGGAATGTGAAGGAATCATAAAATATTTGCTCATTTTTAATTACATCTCGTTTTGCGATTCTCAAATAGCGTTTCTCTAAAAATCGCTATTTGAGAATTGCAAAACCATTCTTTGATACATATGCCCCCAAGTCGTGTGCATAATATGGCATATGCAGTGTATACAATTAATTGACGCAACTGCAGTAAAAAGAGGCGAAAATCACCATAAAGTGGGAAAAATAAATCACCTAATGAAGAAAGGAACTCCATGAGTTACACCGGTGGCAATAACACATTCCTGAAGGCTATACGACACCGTATAGCACAACCGATCAGAACCATCTGTGAAAGAGCAAACAAAATTACAGGAAAGGATGCTCAAAAACGCAACCATTGGTAAGCAACCAGTAGTAAAAATCCATATACAGATGGATGAAGCCATAACCTACAGAAGGAGCATGGTGAGAGAAGAGATGGAAACACATTGATGCCATGCAAAATAGAGTCAGTAAGGAAAGCCACATTGCATGTATTCAACAATTGTACTCAGGACCTGACAGAGAGTCAGAACAAGGACACGAGCGAGGCTGGTGGTAAAAATAAAGAGAGATAGAGAATCTGATACTCTCATGCACGACCACACAAATAAAGAATTTGGAATAGACCAGCGTTAAGGAGATCTGCCGGACGAAAATAAAATAGATGGAATAACACTCCTTAACCAATTGGAGAAAGGTCGCTGAAAGAAAATGGGGACATAAGAGAAAAGATGTCCCAATGGAGATCACTGGTCATGTGCAGAACGTGGATTGCCAAGTAGCGACTATACCAGACATTCCACTGCTCCAGCAGAAACTCCTTTTACAAAGGGTACTAACTGGGAGAATCAGGAGAGACCACCGATACACAGGTAGTGCCATCTCAACAAACTGTACACAACATTCCTCAAGGGGAAAATAAGCCACAGGATCCCATAAGGGATATCAAATTAGTCAAAAGAATGCTAATATGCCTACTGCAAGTGACCTTAAGAACAGGTAACACAGGTAATCAATCTCGTTCAAGAAAGAAATACCATTGGAAAAAGATCTCTTAGGTGAGGAGCCCTTCAGCAGAGATAATAGAAAACCCTTTTCAATAGTAGTAGACCCACATAAGGTCACAAAGAAAGACATTCTGTTGTCGACAGTGTAAATACAAAAGAAGAATAAGACCTGCATAAACAGTAACAACACTCCGGATGACATGCTATACAGATCCAACCCACACAGGGACCCTCTACAGAACACAGTTGTGAGTCAGTGACACAACAAAGAATAACAAGCTGAAGAATAACAATGAAGGTTGAGAAAAGGAAAACAGAGTGTATCCACTACCCCTCTGTCTCGAAAACAGAGCAAAGCCGCGTCAGCATGAGATCCAAATAAAAGGAGGCCATCAAAAGGCACTTCAACTGAAGTGGATTGGGCTGCACGGCCAGTGGCAGTGGTACGAAGCCAAGCCCGCCGGCGTAACACCACAGAAAAAGCCATGGCATGGCCAAGTGAATCAGTGGTGTCCAGCCCACACTGAATTATTAATTTAGCAGCCTGTTGCTCATTTGAAATCAAGAGGGCCAGATCTTTCTGATTAGCATCCTGTAGCGATGGCAACAGATTTGCCAACAAATCCCATAAGGTATGTGAAAAAAACGTCAGAGGACGGAAGATCTGTTAATGGAATATAAAGCAGCACTGTTGAAAGAGAAAATATTCTGCCCCTAAGAAACCTTTCTGCTGGAATCTCTATGGAGTGGAGTACGGGGCAGATAATACAAGTCATGAGAAGCCGTAGCGACCTGTACCATGAAACTTAGTTGTGTCAGATGGCGAGGACAATCCGGGTCGGTGGGGTTAGGGTGGTGCTTGTGAGCAATAAAACAGTCAACAGGAGCACCAGTATCTGGCTCAGACCTGACCCTAACAAAACATCATGCAGAACCTCACAAAAGGGCAAAACCGGCTCAAACCCTGATTGGCCCAGGTGAAGATTTCCAATGAGGGGTGTCTGTAGACTTTGCAAGCAAAGGAAGACATAAATCCAAAACTACAGCCACCCTTTCCAACATGAAAACCAAAGAAGAACTGTCATTCAAGGCCAGGAGGAGAAAGAAGGCCAGAAGAAGAGGAAGACTCTAACCCAATTGCTTCACCCAAATCAGCAATCCAACTATCCACCATAGGAGAATCCGTAGACATTGGCTGCACAAGCCTACTCCCTTTCTAATTTTCTTACAAGAATTGTTCCACCGAACCCTCATGCATTAGCTCTACACCTGACGTTGATTGTCGCCAACCCGGCATTGTACCAACGTTGGGGGAAGACAGTGGAAGGGCCTCTGACAGTGCTGTGAAAAGAATGAGGAGAGGACAATGGGTTAGGAGCGACACCTGAAGGGATATCACCAGCCCAGAGTCGATCGATGTCACAGAAGTGAGCCCCAAAGCCAAGTCGGAGTCGACCGGTGCTGCAGGTGTGAACCCTGAAGGGAATGTGCACCGGCATTATGAATCCGGAAGAGATGTGCACCGGCATTGATGTACAAAAGGACCTAACTGCACCCGAGGGTGAACCCCCCGGCGTGGGCACAAAGTACCTGTGTCACCCCCTTAGGGCCCAAAAGTGCTCCAGGGGGAGGTGAAGACCTAAAGATGGCATGGAAAGCACAATAATAATATCTTATTTGGGTTAAAGTTGCACTGCCTCCAGGAAAGGCAGGGAGGTACAGGAGAGACTTAGGCACGGGTTCCTCAGCTTGAGGGCATGAGGAGGACCGTAGCCTTTTACATTGCATGCGTTTACAACGCATGCGATTACAACACGGTTGTTACAACAACTGCGTTGTTACAACGCAGTACCATTACAATGCAAGTCCTTACAATGACTTGCTCTAGGGGGCGCGCTGGACTTAGAAATAGTATAATTTACTATTCCAACTCCAGTGTGTGCAACAGTAGGGAAGATGTTGGAATAGTAAATCATACTATTCCTTAGTTAAGAGCGCCCCTGGACCAAGACGTTGTTACGACTTGCGTTGTAATGGTTCTGCGATGTAACAACGTGGATGTTGTAATGACCGCGCTGTAATCGCATGCGTTGTAACACATGCAATGTGATGGCTGTTTCCCCATGAGGAATGTAGACTTTTACATTGCATGCGTTTACAACGCATGCGATTACAACGCGGTTGTTACAACAACCGCGTTGTTACATTGCAGAACCATTACAACGCAAGTTGTTAAAACAACTTGCTCTAGGGGGCGCACTGGACTTAGGAATAGTATAATTTACTATTCCAACTCCAATGTGTGCAACTGTAGGGAAGGTGTTGGAATAATAAATTATACTATTCCTTAGATTAGGGGTTAACAACAAAAGTGGTTCTGTCGGGTAACCAGATAAATTGCTTTTAAGAAGAGGCTGGGTTAGCTCAAAGACACAATGTAACAATTCAAGTGCAATTAAATTGAATTAGAACAAATATAGTTCAAGGTATTTATATAGGAAACAAAATCACATTTGTAAAACACAGAAATTACTTCATTCCATTTCAGTTTATACAATTTCTAAGAACATGTGAAAAAGTGACTGTAAGTGAACAAAGTGAATAGTGCAATATATTGAGTGACACTTATTTACAATTATATACAGTACTATACACAGGGAAAGGGGAGGAAAAACCAATTTTAAATTGGCGGTCAGTGTTCTTAATTAAAACTCCAAGGAGACAGATGGTTACTATGATCGTTCCTGGAGGTATCTTGACCAGTGTTATGCGTCGACGTTTCGACCCTGTTGTGCCCCGATTGGTGGTCACGGCGGGTCTTTATCAAGACAAGGGGGCGTGGGGGGGACAGGGGGGGTTCAGGATTCACAGGAGGCAAATAAGTCACACCCTGGTACTCCACGCATTGCCTAGCTACCCAGGGGCTCGCCTTCACTAGCCTTCACTAGCCAATAAGGGTTTAACACGCGGCACTACGCTGAAAGCTACGGCGTTGCCAGGCGACCGACGTGTACAATGTCCTCGCGCCCCGCTCCTCCCGCAATCGAGCCTCCGTGATTCATGCCAGACGGGACTCTGATGTTCAAGAGTGAGCAGCGCGATACTTTCGCTTATTTGACTTGGGATTGACCTCCGGCTTTCCATACCAGGGTGTGACTTATTTGCCTCCTGTGAATCCTGAATACTGTTACCCGACAGAACCACTTTTGTTGTTAACCACGCCCACCCAGGTTCTGAGGGACACAGGGTTACCCCTTTTTGCTAAAACATTCCTTAGATTAGAGCGCCCCCCCAGAGCAAGTCGTTGTAACGACTTGCGTTGTAATGGTACTGCGATGTAACAACGCGGTCATAAGTAATGACTGCGTTGCAATCACATGCGTTGTAATGCATGCAATGTGATAGCTGTTATCCAATAACGAATGTAGCCTTTCACATGCGATTAAAACGCGGTCGTTACAACAACTTGCTATAGGGGGCACTTTAAACTACATTTTAAAGGGTTATTTTAGGTTTTTTAACAAACAACGCAGTAGTCGTTGAGATACAAGCATCTTATGCACACCATCAGGTGCCCTGAGGCCAACAGTCTCCTGCATATAAAGTTTCAAGGGACAATGAGGTAAGGTAAAGCACTGCATTCCTTACTTGAAATCAAGGGATGTCCACGACTGTACTGTATGTATTTACTACCCTCCTGACCTATTATCATCTCCACCAGATGCACCCTCATTCATCACAGACTCCTGCTGGTCGTCCTCAGGAGTGTCGGATTCAGGAAAGAGTTGCACAGTTCCCGACAGTCAAATCCATCTGCAGCTTATCATCTCTACGATTTAATTTCTAAGCAGCTTCTTCTGCCAATGCCCCCTCTCGCACATCTTTAAGCCATGCTTTTATGTCTGGACCTCTTTGTCCCATATATGTAATGGCACTTCTATGCCTAGCTATTTTCAGTTGCAGTAGTTTGTACGACAATGTCTGCTTCCTGGGTTTTCGAATATGGCCCAACAACCATTGTAGTGGCTCCTCCAGTAATTCGAGGCCTGTGCTTTAGCACACCTTAGCCACAACTCGAGGCCAGAACTGCTGCAGTTCAGCACATGTCCATACAAAATGTAAAAAAATCTGCCTTCTCCGCATCGCATTTGCGGCACATGTCTGTGTGGCTCTGACAGATACGCCGTAGTTTCAGCACCGTAAGGTAGGTGTGGTGCAAAAAGTTGTAGTGGATCAGCAAGAAACCGCGTGTTACAAGAAATTGTGTGTAAGCGTGCTTATGGCTGCCCAAATCTTGTTGTCTACTTGTTCATCTGGATCCCCATCCCACACTGCTCTTGCCCAAGGAGGTGGCCCAGTCGAGTCTAACCTCATGGCTTTGTATAGGATCGCTATCAACAGGCATTCCGGATCCACATGTGAGCAATATGTCCAATGAGTGGGTTGGTTGCGGAATGTTAGGGTACTTGGGCCAAGTTATTCTACCAATCTCAAGCAGCCCCATATAGTAGAGGTAATAACCCTGTCCCAGTGTAAAGCTTTCGCAGGCTTGTTCGTATGATAAAAACATTTCATTTTGGTAGCGGTCCGCCAGCATGTTACAGTCCCGCTCCTATCACCCTATCCAGATTCAGAAATATCAACTGGGCCTTCTCAAGTGCTACCTGGATGCAAAAGTACCAGAAATGAGCCCGTTCCCACTTAATCCTCAGGTCAGGGAGACTTTATTGGGGCAATGTGGCCATGCGAGCCAGGGGAAAAATCAGGGATTTGTGTTCATCAAGGCGCAGTCCAGAGACCTCGCCAAACTGCTCTAGATGCTGCAGTAACCTAAGTAGGGCCAATCATGGAGACGCTCTATAAAAGAGGGCATCATCCGCATATAGGGAGATCACATGAATCGTGTCTCCCACCCGGATACCCCACTGTTCCATTTCCTCTCGCATCCGCACCACCAGGGGCTCAATGGCCAGGGCGAAGAGAAGGGGCGAGAGCAGGAAACCCTAGCGTGTGCCCCGCTCCAAGACCCACTCCTCCGTGCGTTCCAGTCCCACCCGTACTCGCACGTGTGGTTCTGTGTACAATATGTTAACCAAGTGGCGGAAAGAGGCCCAAATCCCACTGCCTTAAGGACCTCAAGCAGGTAACCCCAGTCAACTGTATCAAAGGCCTTTGCCAAGTCTACAGACAGTAGAGCAAGCTCTTCATCGTGGTGTATCATTGTATAGTGTGGGTTAACCGACACAGATTCATGCCAGTGTGGCGGCTAGGTATAAAGCCACATTGGTCTTTGTGTTTAAGGTGTGGCATATGCAAGGTGAGGTGAGATGTCTCATGGTGGGGGGTAAGATTCCTTGATCGAAATCCTCCATGTAAACCTGCAATAGTACCTGTGTCACAGTGGGTGGATATGGGGCATTAATTGTGCTCCTTGTATTTCCTCTAGGGACAGCTGCACTTCAAGCTCTTCAGATGCCTGCTTGGGGTGGCGCATCAAGGCCCGCAAGTATGATGCCTATTGATCCTCCCTTACCGCTGGATCGGCAATGTAGACTGACTGTAGGTGTCATTGAAGCACCTGCATGATTGCAGCCCTAGTATGTAATGTCTCACCAATCAGTGTATGGATAGTAATAATCAGTGCAGGGGTCTGATCTCTGCGGAGGATCCAAGCCGGAGCTCTCCCAACCTGTCTCCCTCCCTGTGCAAGCGCAGCTGATACTGATGGAGTATGTACTTATCTAGCCTGTCCCATATTTTGCTGATGCACGCTCGTATATCCCACTCCCAGGCTGCGACGGTTGACTTGGTCTGAGACCTGTGCATCTACTAATGCAATTCTTCTGCCTCGAGGTCTCGTTGGAGTTCCCTGTGGACTCCACATGTCAGCCCTATACATGCCCCTCGTAACACACCCTTCAATGCCTCCCATTGTGTGGCTCTAGTGGTGGTCGCCCCCTCCCAGTCAATTGTCATATAGTCAGTCAAGACATGAGATATGATCTCCCTCCTAATAGGGCCCTCTAGGTTGTCTGACAGAAGTCACCACGTTCTGGGGAGGTGGACAGGGGATGCCCAGCGTACCACGCAGCTAATCAGAGAGGGATCGAAGAGGAAATGGGCCAGGTGTGACTCTTCAACGTTTAGGTCAGCTTCTGGTTCATAGACTAATATCCTGTCCAGTCTGCTGTCTGTATTATGAGTAAGAGAATGGCAGATGTAAAACCTCTGAGAAGGGTGTCTATCCCTCCATATATCTCTTATTCCTAAGTTTCTCACTACCTCTCGAAGCCTCTTGGTCAACCGAGGCTTGGTGCCTTGCTGAGGCAGGTGCCTGTCTAGGTCAGGGTCTAGTACATAGTTAAAGTCCCCCACCCAGGTAAGTGGGGCATCTAGGTCAGAGGTTAGTGTAACTGTATGGACTGTTAAAAGTCTGGATCATCTACAATCAGGGCTTAAATGTTCGAGATAACCATATCCCATCCATCTAGTTTTTCCCCAAGCAGGATGTAGCAACCGTTTATGTCCGCTTTCATGTACTGCAAGGCAAACAACGTGCCTGGGGCCACCCATATAAGCACAACCCTTACATAAGTAAAGTAGGATGAGGGAAAGATCTGGATCCTCCATTTTTTCGCTAGTTTATCGCTTCCCATGTCATCAAGGTGGGTTTCTTGTAAGCAAGCCTCTGAGACGTGGTGTCTCCGGAGAAACAAAAGTACTCTGTAGGGTTTTGTACATGTGCCCAGTCCCCTTCCAGCCCAGCTTATGAACGTAACCTCCATTGTCCCAGTAGTAACTCATGTACTATCTCCCAGGTCCCGTTTGTGTGCACCACCCTTTCTTAAAATATGCTACTTACAACAACTGTGAATGAACAGTTAAAACTGTACCAGGTTCCCCTCAACTCCTCCCACAGACAAATGATGTGCAACAGTGCATTCAACTATGCACTCCCCATGCTTGTGCCAGGATGTGCACAGCCTCCATTGTGGCCCAACAGGGGCCACTAAACTGCCCAAAGGAACCAGCCTCCCAGCATGGTCCATTAATGACTACATTCTAAGATAGCCCAACAAGGTACCCTGTGTGTGAGGGCTGTACACAATGAAATTAAAACACTCTCCATTTCACTTCTAAGTCCAACAACTCCCTTCT
Source organism: Lissotriton vulgaris (assembly GCF_964263255.1). Taxonomy (NCBI): domain Eukaryota; kingdom Metazoa; phylum Chordata; class Amphibia; order Caudata; family Salamandridae; genus Lissotriton; species Lissotriton vulgaris. The sequence goes on along the minus strand of NW_028248862.1, from coordinate 23,485 downwards.
CGTCTAGCCGGCCTTGACAGGCGCTCACCTCTCTCCGCCAGCACATGCTTGTACCTCTCTCCCCAAGCACACCAGCAACAACCATATGTCCCACTAGTGCTGCACTCTACAGTTATTATAAACGAGAAGGTATCCAATGGTAATTCAGTGTTTGTGCATGCTTCTTGTTTTATCTGCGTCTTCTTTGTCTGGGTCTGAGTCCAGGATAGTTTTGGAGACCACATCCGTCGTCAGATTGAGCGTTTCAAAGATATTCTCCAGTTCAGACCAAGGTTCGGCAGGGAGGGAGTACCCAAATCAATGGATTCCATTTGCATGGTACCATCCTCACCCACCATGATTCTTGGTTTGTCCGCTGGATCTCCATCAGCGAGCCGGTCCAGGTGTCTTTTGTTTTGAATTCCTTGTCTCAGCCGGGCACCCCAGACCTTCCTTTTGTTGTGCTACTCCCAGAGAGGGGGAAAGGGGAGGGTGTCATCTCAGATCTCCAGCCATGCACAGGCCTTCTCCAGTGTTTCAAAGAAACGGGCCCTACCTTGTGCAATTACCTTCAGGTGCGTATCGCGGATCTACTGTTTCACCCCAGGAAGGTTTTTGTTTAGCTCCTGGACCAGTCTAGTGTAATCCAGGTATTTGGCGATTTTGTTATTCTCATAACACAGGTTAGGTGTCTCTCTTGCAGACCTTAGGATACAATCCCTGTATTCGTAATTTAAGATTTGGATGATTCACTTGCTACTGGGAGTGTTCGATGGTCTCGATGGCTCCCGGGTCGACAGGCGCTTCCTGGGAACAGCGTTGGCAGTGGCGAAACCAGACATAGCGGCTAGATGGTCCCAGGCTGAGGCACCAGTACTGCAGAAGTAGAGGAGGGGTGTGGACTGGTGCGGGGTGCAGGAGGAATCCCTGTTTGAGGCTCGGGATGCCCAGAGATGTTCAGCAAAGTGTGGGGCAAATGGTTTGGCCTGCTTCCATCTTGATGGGCCCTAACCCGTTATGTCAATGTGATGTGGGGGGGCTATTTCCTTATTCAGAAGGGACTAATAAGATTTGTGATGTCATCAGGGAGGGACAGGGGTTTTTAACTGTGATGTGTGACTTGTTGCCAATGACATTACCTGTATCAAAAAATTTCAATAAAAATGTGATTATCAAAAAAAAAAGATTTGGATGATTATAATCCAGGGGTGGAGGGGGGACCAAGGCTCTGGGTGCTCTTTCCACTGCAAATAACTCAGACAGGCCCCTTGGACATAGCTGGGTGCATATCCAATGCTCCAGGAAGTGTAGTGTAGTACCGAAAAGGACCCTGGCATGCAGGACCTACGATGATTACGGATAACATATACTGTGGGTCTGGTGGCAGACTGACTCTGTACAACCCCATCTCATGTATTAGCCTATAGTTCGCATTAGCTAGCTCGCAGTGCCACTAGAATCTCCTGTTATCAGAGAGATTAGTTTGTGCAACTTTAGAACACAATAACCTCAGACTCGTGAAAACAATATATTACTTTTCACCCAATTGCTCGTGCTTGCTTGTTTTTGCTCTCAGAGGGATACAGGGAAAAAACAGTCGAACATGTTTACAATAAGAATTATTGTACAGTAGTTCTTCTCATGTAGAATAAGTGCGCTGTTACGACTGTAACACAGTAACAGAGATGTAGAATCAGCAGTACAGTGAATAAGAAGGAATAGTATTGTTCTACCATTTTGCAATAGATACAAACATATAGTTGGAATATGAAATGCATTTATAAAATGAAGTGTGTACTCCTAAGATGCCTGTCTAGATGTCCCTAAGTGTACTTAGCATGTGAGTACATGTGAAAGAGCTAATGAGCCTAAGAGCCTAATAGCCTAGAATCTAAGAACCAAGAATCCCGCTAGGATTTAGTCGAACCCCCATACCTGAATAGTGAGAGTGTGGGACTCCGTCCTGAACTTGAGTTGGACACCCCGCAAGGTGGAGCGGTGGCATGCCGGAGCACAGGCGTCTCTGGTCAGTGTGTCGGCCTTGAAGTCTCAGTTCCCTCCTGCTATATGTGTGTTACCCATTGTTCAGTATGAGGATGACGTTTGGGGATTAAACATTGTGCGTCAATGGGAGAGGTGAAGTGTTCCTCCTGGAGAGTGTACTCATTAATTATTCATATGCGCTAAGGATGATGTCTTAGCAGTATTGATCAGGCAGAACCCACCCTTGTCATGAACTAGGTGAAAGGTTTAGTCCATAAAAGGCTGCAGACCGTATAAGGCGGTATGTCCATACAAAGCAGTCTTTCCTTATTTGGAGTTATGTCCTTATAAGGCTCGTTCATATGAAATGACGGGAGCTGATGTAGGGAAAGTGTATGATGTTCCCTGGACCCATAATAGGTTACTGATATCGAATATAACAGAAGTGTTCAGTCCTACCCTATTCAGCACCCTCAGTGATTTCTAGGACTCTAATGCTACTGAGCAGAGCTCGGCCCCACTGCATCCTCGGCCCATCACTCAAGGGCCCCCGTAGCTGTGGACATCTGGGCCTCCTGTTGCTTAAGTGATGCCATCTCTCCCTTTATGCTCAGTAGGCCTCCCTCGGCCGTGTTCACTTTGTCCGCAATTTTGCGTAGGTCATCTCTCAATAGGTTAAAATCAATAGAGACAACCTCAATTTGATTCTCCAGAACCTTTCTGTGTCACTGGGTGGCCACAAGTATCTCTCCATGGTAATGTTCGTCGCTTCCGTCATCTTTGATCCCCTCGCCGGCACCAGTTTGACTTGTAGTGTGCTGCGGGGGTGTCGTAGGGTGGTGTATTGCGTTAATGTGTTGGACCCAGTTGAGCGGGTTAGCTTGTCCTTACCCATCTTGGGTTAGTCAGGTGTCCTGTGCTTGATAGTTCCAGGTCGCGCTAGGTAACCCAGGGAGTTCCCCCCACTACACTGAGTCGGCCACCACAGCCAATAGCTGGGGGACCTAGGGAGGGCCGCCCGTGCCCCACGTGTCCACCTGTGCAGTTCCAATAATCCACAGCAATGGGGTCAGCACGTGCACAGAGCATCTGCACCCGTGGGCCCTCTAGTGCTGTATAGAAACATGTACCATCTTGGGCCCCCACCCTGGGCCAGCCCAACAGTGCCCAGGAGGCTGAGCTCCCATACCACATCTTTAACCTCAGAAACCAAAGGATCAGCCACCAACTTACCACCCTACTCAACACCTTTATCACAACCACAACATTTCCTGATGCCTAGAAACACGCTGGAGTCAGACCACTAAACAAAAACTCCTCCACTTATCCCAGCCAACTCAAAAACTACAAGCCAATCTCCCTGCCGCCATTTGCAGTGAAGGTACAGGAAAAGATTGTCAACAATCAACTCATGATAAGCTAGGAGCAGAACCAGCTACTCGACACCTCAGAATCCAGCTTCTGCAGCAATCACAGCACTGAAACTGCCCTGATCGCAGCCACTGACGACATCTGAACCCTCCTCGATTGAGGAGAAACAGCAGCTTTGATCCTCCTCAACCTCTTGGCCGCCTTCAACATCATATTCCACCACACGCTGATCGAAAGACTCCACTACGTTGGTATCCGAAGGGACCTGCTCAGATGGATCACCTCCTTCCTTCCCGGAAGAACCCAGAAGTTTCACCTACCACCTTTCACCTCTGAACCTAAAGAGATCACCTGCTGTGTTTCCCAGGGCTCATCCCTCAGTCCCACCCTCTTCAATACATACATAACCCCACTGGCCAACATCATCAGATCCCACGGTCTCAACATAATTTCCTACACAGACGACACCAAACTCATCTTCTCACTCACCGACGACCCCACCACCACCAGAACCAACTTCCACAGATGCATGACAAACGTCGCCGACTGGAAGAACAACTGCCTGTGGCTAAACTCAAACAAGACGGAAGCACTGATGTTTAGCAACAGCAGCAACACATGAAACGATTCCTGAAGGCCATCAGACTTAGGATCCATACCCACTCCCTATGACCATACCATAAACCTCTGAATCATCATTGACATCAAAATCACCATGAAATCACAGATTCACGCGGTCTCCTCCGCCTGCTTCCTCACTCGGCACATGCTACGTAAGATCTTCTAAAAGGCTACCCCGACACACAAGATGCACTGTGACACAGGCCACCATCACCAGCCGACTTGACAACTGCAACACCCTCTAAGTAGGAATCTCCACACACCTTCTACAGAGATTTCAGATGATAGAGAACGCCACAGCCAGACTCATCCTCGCTTTCCCTGATGAACCCACATCACACCCCACTTCAGGCAACTCCATTGGCTCCCCGTACAGAAGAGATGTGAATTCAAGATGCTGACCCTTGCCGACAAGGCTAAACACAGCCAAGGACCGGTATACATTAACCACGTCTGAACTTCTACCAACAGTTGAGAAGACTACGCTCCGCCTCCCTTTCAATTGCCTATACTCCTTGTATCTACCGAAGCAGAAGTGGAGGGCGCTCCTTCTCCTACATCACAGCAAAGACCTGGAACAGCCTCCCCATGAACCTCCGAACCATCAACTTACTTTTGGAATTCTGAATGGCACTCAAGACCTGGCTGTTTGAATAAGCCTCTAGGAACTGCAGGCGCCTGGATACCCTATAAGACGCACATAATACATTCTGATTGATTGATTGTAGGAAGGTGGATATCTGACTATGGTTACCCCCAACTTTTTGCCTGGTGTTTTGCTGGTTTTTCGACTTAGTTGACCTGGGACCCTGCTATTCAGGGCCCCAGGCCTACTGCTCTCTCTGTAAAATGGATTCCATGTACCTTAGGTGCATATCTAATTGGATACTGAGTCCCCTTATCAGTCCCTGTATAGCATACCTTAGGTATCCAGGGCATAGGTGCACCCAGGGCCTACCAGGGGCTGCAGCATGTACTATGCCACCCCTGGCTGGCCATCCAAATCTGACACAACTGGCTGCACGACAGCTGGGGCAAGGTGGTGTAAACACCCTTTGCTTTAGATATAGTATTCCTATATCTAACCCTAAAATGGACACATATATTCCTATCAGTCACTCCTATGGCAGGCCTTAACAATCCTGAAGGCAGAGTGCTTGGAATTATGTGAGATGGTGCTCTGGCATGAGCTGAGCCTGTTTGCAGCTTGCGGAACCAAGTCCTAATAGCTGTTCCATGATAACCCGTACCATATACTCTTAAGTGCATTATAATCCTCGCGGTTATTTGCCAACTTTGGTATCGCTTTATCAAAACATGTCGAGTAAGGTGTCATACGAATTGGAATACTAACCTCTCGCCGATTCTGGCGATGGGGTTAGCATTCCACCCTTCTAGAGGGACACAACATGTATGTAACTGTGAACCCAGGTTAAAGTTAACTCGAGCCTCAGCATCACAAAATGGATGCTGCCACCACAGACACAAGTCTGACCTCCTGCTGCTGGGAGTCCTTCCAGCGAGGAGAGCTTGGACAAAGGGTTTCCTGTCAGGGGCGGTGCTAGCACCATCCCAGACAGGGTTTTGTGTATCCCAGGTAGGCAGGGCTGAGAGGAAGGTGACTGCAAGTGGACCCCGGTGCTCACTGTGCACATGCCGGCTCAAACCAGTTCCAGGGGCACACCAGCCCCTGAGCTGGGGAAAGTCCGGACAAGGGAGAGGGGTGTAACCACCCCCCTCCTGGTCCCACCCATGGGCAGGACCTAGTCGCGTGCCAGCCCCTTTTCTTAGTATAAAGGTAGGAGCGGGCCCCCTTCCCAAATTGGATCATCCTGAATCTTGAACGACTTTCTACGAAAGGAACTCTTGACTTTCTTTGAGGACTCTCCCTTGTGGCTAAGGAGTAGCCACCCTGCACCCGCAGGCACCATCTAAGCATCGCAGTTTGCTGCACGTCCATCCTCCGGATCAAGACTGCCCAGCTCGACGAGACCCAGATTCCCTGGCATCTCTGACCTCTACCTGCATCATCAGCCCAGCTGAGATTCGTGGGTGTGACGAGACCTGAGGGACCGGCCATCTTCTGAAACTGCACGACGCTTAACCAGCACGACCGCCAAGGGATCCTCGAGTGAGTGCACTGGAGTTTGAGAAGCCCTAACCCTGAGCAGCTCCAGCACCGAAGTCCAGCCCCCCAGCATCCACGAGATCTGCGTGGGGCCCTTCTGCTCTTTGCTGCTCACCGCGTTGTCCGGTCACTTGCCCGTTGGCTAGTGGCCCTCCTGACGACGTACCACGACGTTTTCACCGCTGGTCTGGTTGCTCCAGACTGGCCCTTGCTCCCTTCCAAAAGAGGAGCACCCCGGACCCTCCTGGTCCACTCCAGACGCCATCTTGACTCCACCGCGTGGGCTTGCCTTTGCCAAGGTTTGTTGCCCCCATCTTGGGTCCATTAATTATAATGGGGTGACCCAGTGACCCTCAGAACCTGGGTAGTACGTGATATGCAAATAGTGGTTCTGTCGGATTGTACTCAATCTCTTTGATTTCAACAATTACTTGGCTCACTATTTTCTCATATGTACTTTTTTCATGAAAAACATAGAGATACTTTAAAGGAAAAATGCACACACCAAACGTTTTTTTCTTGTACGCAAAGTTGTTATTATTCAATCACTTTGCAAAAAAGATTTTTTTCTTTTTTTGGATATTAAAAGATCGGTTGTCCATACACATTGAAAATATAATGACAATAAATAAGTGCTGCAGTGAATAAACGTGATCTGTGACTAATGGTGACTGTTATAGTGATACAGTTTCGTGAAAAATGCAATTAGATACACTGGTCCAACAATAACTTCAATTTCCTCAAACAGTATTGCAAATCATATTTTTCTGTTGAGATGTAGTGAGGACCAATTGGTGGATAAGCGTCGACGTTTCGACCCAGCGGTATGGTGCCGGTTTATTAGCAACCGTTTCGGGTCTTCATCAGGACAAAAGGGGGGACAACCTTAAAGAAGGAGACTGAGGTGTCTTATTCATAACCTCCGTGGGATGGGCCCATTGACTCGTGTACGGGAGAGAGATACAGACGTCTGCTGTCGTGCTCCTCAAGTGATCGCGGCTGCGGCACTTCAAACCCGAATTCGTCACCGGACGGTGATAAATTCTTTTACAGAGATACCACGCTTCGATATAAGAGAGAACAATCATCCCACGGAGGTTATGAATAAGACACATCAGTCTCCTTCTTTAAGGTTGTCCCCCCTTTTGTCCTGATGAAGACCCGAAACGGTTGCTAATAAACCGGCACCATACCGCTGGGTCGAAACGTCGACGCTTATCCACCAATTGGTCCTCACTACATCTCAACAGAAAAATATGATTTGCAATACTGTTTGAGGAAATTGAAGTTATTGTTGGACCAGTGTATCTAATCGCATTTTTCACGAAACTGTATCACTATAACAGTCACCATTAGTCACAGATCACGTTTATTCACTGCAGCACTTATTTATTGTCATTATATTTTCAATGTGTGCGGACAACCGATCTTTTAATATCCAAAAAAAGAAAAAAATCTTTTTTGCAAAGTGATTGAATAATAACAACTTTGCGTACAAGAAAAAAACGTTTGGTGTGTACATTTTTCCTTTAAAGTATCTGTATGTTTTTCATGAAAAAAATACATATGAGAAAATAGTGAGCCAAGTAATTGTTGATATCAAAGAGATTGAGTACAATCCGACAGAACCACTATTTGCATATCCCATCTTGGGTCCAGCATCGCCGACAGCAGACACCTGCGTGGGACAGCTCGCACCTCCAGCCTGGTCGCCGACAACGCCTCCTAGCCGTGTGACTGCAGAGTCCAGCGTCACCCACACACCTGGTCGAGGTGACTTCATCCGGTGCCATCCTGCTGCCCACACAATCACTGGCTAGTGATTAAGAACTGAGTCCCCTCTGCTTTCAGGTCATCTCCATCATCGATCCAGGCTTGGATCACTCCGAACATCTTCACTGGTCGCCTGCCAACAACTTCTTCTTTCAGGCTCCATAGACTACAACGAGGATTCCCGACGTCTTTTGAACCCTATGCAGCCGCAGCCCCTGGGCTAGGTAACCCGAGCATTTCGGTGCTCCAACGCAGGTTCACTATCTTAGTGTCCAGATCCTTTTTCGTTTTGAGTCTACCTAGTCGGATTCGTCCGAAAACAGTGACTTTAGAAATACTAGCCTCCATAGACTTTGTCCCGCATCCCGCGTGAGAGTGCACACTCTGCACCCGATCTCCTTGGGCCTCCTGCTCCTAACCTTAGGGTCCAGTAGTGTAGTCCTAGCGATCCTGAAGCCTCTGGATCTTGTTACTTACCTGCTAGTATTTCGCATTCCACTTTTAGTGTATATGGTTTTTCGTGCCCCTCGGGCATTTGTGTAAATTGTGCAACTTGAAGTATTTTCTTAACAGTTTTCTATTGTGTTTAGCTCCCTAACTCATAAAATGTTCAGGGTAGACTTGTTATAAATAAATATCCTTTATTTTCATAACAACTTGTGTGGTGTCCTTTCACTTGGTGTTCAAGGGGTATATGTGACGGTAAAACAGCTGGCTTAACACACCCTCTAGAGTTTAGCCTAAAGACTACTTTTGTCCACGCTACTAGGATAGCTGGTCTATAAGGTTGACTTACAACCAATCATCAATAAGGGTCGTTTGGTATGATACACAGTGATCACTAGAATAGTGAGCACTATATATCAGGCCAACTTCTCACATTGATGGATGATGAACACTGTATGGGAGGCATTCAAAGTCACCAATCATGGAATGTGCATCTCTAAGAGTGGGGGGAGTGTTGCGCTCACTGGAAAACCACCTGAGGCAACTGGAGGGATAACTCAAACAACTTGAGGCTCAACTGGGTGATGCAGATGATCCTAATTTATCCCAGTAATTTAGAACAACCCTCTCTGAATTTCAATAAACTAGCGAGAAGGAATGTCTCCATTGAGGTAAATATGCCAAAACTCGAACATACGGGGAGGGTGAAAGCCCAGGGAATACCTTAGCTACCATGAACCGGAAACCACCCTCCACCAATGGCATTCTAGAGGTGCAGGGAGAAGCGGGCATACTATATATGGACAGCCAGAGATCCACATGCATGATCCGTATTTTATGTTTCCCTTTATACATCCTGCAGATTAGAGCCCATAGATGCGGACTCCTACCTTGAGAAGTGGCTCTGGGCTGGGTTAGTGATGCTCAGCAAAACTTCCTTGCGAGAATATCACATATGATGAAAATAGAAAGTCGGCAAGGCCCCAGGGCCTGATTGTTTACCGGCAGATTTTTATAAGACATATGTTGGCCTATTATTACCAATACTAAAATCGGTATATCAGGAGGCAAAGACTAATGGCCTACACCCCCCTATCTATGTGTGAGGCTATGATTATTGCGCTGCTTAAGCTGGGTATGTCACCTGCTCAGTGCGAATCTTATAAGCCATTGTCTCTAATTAATTGTGCTGGTAATGTTTAAGCTAAAATGCTTGCTAACAGACTCGCCCTTCTCATGCTGTTCTTAGGAAGGCCTGACCAGCCCCCAGGCCTTACTTCTCTTCCGCCACCACCATTGCTGACCTCATCGCACCCCATGCCAGCGCCTCAATGGACTACATTCTCATCAGAGACCTACATTTCCACCTTGACAACTGCAGCGACCCGACTCCACCACCCTCCTTGACAACCGTGCCAACCTCGGACTGAAGCAGCTCGTCACCACCCCTACCCACAGAGCCGGACACACCCTCGACCCCATCTTCGCAGGAGGGACAAACATCCACTTGAGCCCAACCACGCAGCCCCTCTGGACAGACCACCACTGCATACACTTCAGCTTCAACACCACCACCGCACCCAAACCCGCCCTGCGCTAGCCACAATGGAACTGGAGTAAGATCACAGAGGAAAACCTCAACACCACCCTCCTCCACGACCCCCCTTCCGCCACAACCAACGCCAACTCTGCAGCCAAAGAGCTACGCCGCTGGTTCTCCAGCTGCGCAGACAAGCTCACACCGCTCCGCCATCCTGTCAAACAACGCCCCCTGAAGGCCGCCTGGTTCACCGATGACCTCCAAGAAGCCAGGCACTCCTGCAGATGCCTCGAGAAGCTCTGTAGGAACAGGAAAACCACTGAAGACCAGAACACCTACAGGAACGCCATGACTGAATACCGCCAGCGCATAAGAGCCACCAAGCAGGCCTTTATCAAGAACAATATCCACACCAACGCTAGTAACACTCTTCAACATCATACAGCAGTTCACCAAACCCCCCAGCGAAGCCATGGAGGTCACACGATTTCAGGACCTCTTTAACAAGCTCAGCTCCTACTTCCACCTGAAAATCAAGGCCCTCTACGACAACTTCAGCGAACAGACTCCAGTCACCACCCCCCTCTCCATCAACAACAGGCCCATTATCACCACGTGGAAACCTGCTACCACCACAGATATCGCCACGATTATGAAGAACACCCACTCAGGGGCCCCCATGGGCCCATGCCCGCCCCACATCTACCACAGAGCTGCCGGCGCCGTAGCACCTGAACTAGGCCAGACTTTTAACACCTCCTTCAAATCAGACATCTTCCCTGATGACTGGAAGCCGGCAGAAGTCTCAACCCTCCTCAAATAACCCTCGGCCGACCCGACAAACCTGAAAAACTACCGGCCCATTTCTCTCCTTTCCTTCGCAGCCAAAGTCACCGAGAGATTCGTCAACGCCCAGCTGACCACCTTCATCGAAGAGAATGCCATCCTCGTCTCCTCCCAGTCTGGATTTCACAGCAACCACAGCACTGAGACCACCCTGCTTGCCGCCACAGATTACATCTGCATGCTAATCGACCAGGGCCACACTGCAGCCCTCATCCTACTACATTACATTTACATTTATTTCACTTGTAAAGCGCGTAATTAACCCGAAGGTCTCAGAGCGCTGGGAGCAGACAAGATCCTTAGATTTCAGCAGATTCAAAGGGGTTTAAGGGTTCGGAATATTAAGGATTAAAGAGACAGGTTATGAGCAGTTTTCGAAATCTGGCGTGATCTGGCTCTTCTCTCAGAGATGTGGTGAGGGAGTTCCATACTTCTGGGGCGGTTTTACTGAAGGCTCGGTCCCCGTTTCTGACCGTTCGGACTCTAGGAATGGATAGAAGGGCTTTACTGGAGGAACGTAGAGTCCTAATTGGGATATGGGCTTTAAGTTTCCTTTCCAGGTAAGCTGGTCCATGTCCATTTACTGCCTTATGAACCAGACAGCAGAGTTTGAACTTTATACGTTTTTTAATGGGGAGCCAGTGCAACGTTCTGAGACATGCTGCTGACGGGGTGCGAGGGGGAAGGTCTAATACTAGCCTCGCAGCAGTATTTTGAAGAACCTGAAGTCGGTTTAGTAGTGACTGATTGATGGCTGAAAACAGGGCGTTCCCGTAGTCCATCCTGTTTATAACCAGTCCTTGGACTAGGGGCATACGCGCTGAGAGCGGGATCCATTTAAAGATCTTCCTCAGGCTACGTATCTGGCCGTAGCTATTTCCAACTGTTTTTTTTATATGTTCAGACATAGTGAGCTTGTTATCTAGGATTACACCCAAGTTCCTGACGTATGGTTTGGGAACAGGGCAAGTGCCCAGGGCGTCAGGCCACCAGTCCGGTGACCAGATTTGGTCAGCTTTGCCAAAGAGCATGACCTCGGTCTTCTAGACATCTTCGCAGCCTTCAACACATTCTCAAACTACACTCTCTCAGCCAGACTCCACTACGCCGGTATATGAGGAACCGCCCTCGACTGGATCCGCTCCTTTCTCTCCGGCAGAACCCAAAGAATCAGACTCCCACCCTTCCTCTCCGAACCCACAGAGATCAACTGTGGAGTACCCCAAGTATCTTCGCTCAGCCCCACACTCTTTAACATCTACATGGCCCCCCTCGTCCGCCATCGTCAGACAGCATGGGCTCAGCATAGTATCCAGCCAGCTCATCCTCTCCCTCAAGAAGAATCCCGAAGACACCAGACTCTGCTTCCAGGAAGAAATGAAGGACGTTGCAGCCTATATGAACAACAGCTGCCTGAAGCTCAACTCAGAGAAGACAGAGGTCCTCGTCCTTGGACCCTCCTATGCCATCCTGGGACAACACCTGGTGTCCTTCTGCCCTCGGAAACCCACACACTCTATCAGACCACTCCCGAAACCTCGGCATCCTCCTATACTCCTCCTCACCATGACCCGTCAGATCAATGCCGTCGCCTCCATCTGCTTCAACTCCCTCCACATCCTCCGCAAGACCTTCAAGTGGATACCCCCGAATACACACAGACCGTCATCCACGCACTCATAACCAGCAGACTGGACTACAGCAACGCCCTCCACGCCGGAATCAACAGAACTCTGCTATACAAGTTCAAACCATCCAGAACACCGCAGCCAGACTCGAACACCATGACACGAGCACATGACCCTGCACCTACGAGACCTCCACTGGCTCCCCGTCGAGAAGAGAGTAACCTTCAATCTACTCACCCATGCCTACAAATTCCTCCACACCATTTGACCCAATACCTCAACGAGAGAGTCTCCTTCCACGTACCCAAAAGGATCCTCTGCTCCGCCGACCTCGCCATCGCAGAAACTCCACGCACCCACGGAACCAGAGCAGGTGTAAGAGCCTTCTCCTACGTCGCAGTACAGACATGGAACGAGCTCCCAGTCAACATCAAACGCTTCCCTACTCTGCACACCTTCAGGAAGAGCCTCAAGAGCTGGCTCTTCCACTTATTTGGAGCTGCACGTTCCGGAACACAGTGATCGGCCGTGAACAGTTCGGAGCACACATGCCCTAGCCCTGCCTTGATTCCTGGGACTATCCCACCCAGTTTGGCCTCACAACGCCTTCATCTTTGACTTATACCTTTACCCCGGTTTTATTATATCCCTTGAGTCCCAAAACTTCAGGACTTTTCTTGAAAGAGCCGGAACGTTTAGTTTACCGGCAGCGCTGTCACAGATTGAATTCAGTTTATCATCGAACTCTGCAGCCACCCAGCACTGATTGACCTCACGGAGCACTCTACTTGACTTAAACTTATACCTCGGTAATACCCGTTTTAAATACTTTACAGATTGTCTTTCTTACTGTCTGAGAAACGTTATCGAGTTTCTCTCTCACGTTATTGTTATCCATTCCAGTCCTACCAATTTCCTAGACAGCATTACAGCATTACATAACTGGATGAGCCGGAACACTGATTGTACCGGCCGCAGGAATATATGAATAGAGTCCATCCCCTTTGGACTATGTTTATTTTATTTATTTATTTATTTATTTATTGACATTTGTAGAGCGCGGCGAATACCCGTGGGCGTCTCGGCGCTAGTTAAGGGATGGATCAGCAACTGGGGTAAAGAAGATATACAAGGCGCTAGTTAAGGGATGGATCAGCAACTGGGGTAAAGAAGATATACAAGGCTAATGGTCAAATAACCACGTCTTTAGCTGTTTGCGGAATGTGAACAGGGAGGGACTTGCTCGGATATGTGCAGGAAGGGTGTTCCAGAGTCTAGGGGCGGCAACCAGGAAACGCCTGTCGCCCCAGGTGACTGTTCTAGTGCAAGGCACAGCCAAGAAGTTCTGAATAGAGGAACGAAGAGATCGGGTTGGGACATGATGGAGAAGATTCTGTTTGAGAAAGTGGGGACCTTGATTATTGAGTGACTTGTAAACAATACACAGCGATTTGAATTTGATACGGCTGCGTATCGGGAGCCAATGGAGATCCCTAATGATGTTTGTAACTGGTGCGAACTTGGGGATCCCAGCCAGCATTCGTGCGGCTGCATTTTGGATTGACTGTATCTTATTTGTCACTCGGACTTGGGCATTTAAGAATAGAGCATTACAATAGTCCAAGGAGGACAGGACTAGTGAGCTGACCAGTGTTTTCCCGGCCGTGTTCGGTAGGAAAGGTAGTATTTTCCTAATCATTCTCAATTTCATATGAGCTGAAGCCGCAGTTTTATTCGCATGTGCCATAAAATTGAGGCCAGCATCGAAGATGACGCCTAGATTTCTCACTTTGCTAGCTGGACTCGGCGGGGGACCGAAAGATGTTGAGGCTAGCCGGAATTTTACCCTAACTGGCAGTGCAACGCTTTGTTCGAATTTGACTTACTTATCATACCCAGTGATTAGCCCAGCAGGGTTGGAAGTATCACCGGCAGCGCAATTACAAAGACCTGTTGTTCCCATTCAGCGCTGAAGAAGTCGAGGAACTATTTCCACATGCGACGAAACAAGTGTCGGCTGGTTTCTGTTTTGGCGTAATGATACCCGAATTAAAGACGTAGCAACTTCTTACCTTCGTGTTTATGGATTTTTGTTCAGAGGACTTATTAACTGTGTGTAGCAGATATACATACTGTTGATTTACTTTGAAGTGTACCTAGGTTTTGGATACAATTCAGTAAGTATGAAGTTCTTTCCCACACGACATTGAGGGGTATAGGGCTCATCCCCTCTCCTTAGTGATACACTTACATTTACATTACACAGCAGTGCGCCTATCATCCCTTTTACTAAAAACCCTTCATTAGAGAGTCTTATATGCTGAACTGTTTCCTCTGTCTCGACCCAGAGACATATGGGATCAGTTGCAAAACTATCTGTTACCCATTCTTAGGATGCTGAAGATGAGGTGGAGTTTTTAGCTTGAGATCTGAATTGATACCCTGATATGCCAATTATTCCTTTTGCCTCATTACCTGTTTATCCATCCTTATGCTATTTGCTTATTAAATGCCATCTGAGTGGAAAATGTCTCCATTGGAGGTGCTCGCTAAGTTGTATAATGCGGTCTACTTCAGTATTCTAAAATGTTATCATACAGTTTGGAGGATGCATGCCACAGATATATTATATGTTGGATTTTTCAAATCACTTTCCATCTAAAACAAGTGGGTGGATGGGGTGGGCAAGATGTAGTGTTCTTACTCTGATTACAATGAACTGTCGGCAACCTGGTGGTGCACATTGACTTTTCTTGTTATTGTTGATTAATGGAAAACTCAATAAAGACAGTTTATTTAATTTGGATTCACCAGAGAGGCAACATGTTTTAGGATGGCAGGGGGGCAGGGATCAAGTGAGGAGCAGATCTGCAGAAAGCGAGTTTGGCTGTGGATTCCTATACAGTTATTGGGTTAAAGCTAAAGCAGTCAGATCAGTATCTGAGGTGGACACTATTCCTTGATTAGTCCGAGCTGGAAATAGTTCATAAATGGTTGTAATTTTCTTGAAAAATAAGTCAGTATCATGATCCCTATTACCATTTGTAATGTTTATGGACCCAACTCAGAATGATTGTAGTTTTGATCTAATGTTACAAAAACATTCTTGATTATGATGACTAATATTTAGGGCCTGATTACGATGGACCACCAAACCGGTGGTGGCAGTCTGTGAACCACTAGACTGGAGGTCCGCTCGCCGTATTCTGAGTTTGGCGGTCAGACTGCCACTGAACCGCTGCAACCACCACAGCCTCACAGCAGCCAGAGGCCAAATATGCGGACTGTGCCACAGCAACATTGCAGAGCATATTCTGAGTTGCCTCAACGCCACCCTTTTTCATGGCAGTGAGACTGCCGTGAAAAGGGTGGCGGTGAGGAAACAAAGGGGGTCCTAACAGGGCCACCTTGTGCCTCTGAGGATGCTGTTCAGAAGGTGACCCCCTGTAGATTTGCAAGCTAGTTCCTGCATGGAGCAGTATGCACCACATGGTGCATGTCGCACCATACAGGAACGTGGTGCGGCGGTGTTATGGCAGTGCTTGTCTGAGGCTCACCTATCGGTCTTTAGACAGGCATCGCTGTGCCACCGCTGCAACACGACCCACTGGCTAAAGATTACAATTGTTATCTGGCGGGCAGTGTGGGTACTGTCTTAGTGGTTCTCCTGCGGAGTGTGGGGTGCTGGTGTGGCACCCCGCGGGAGGACCACCAAAGTAGTAATCAGGCCCTTAATTTGGGGATGACTGTAAGGAAGTTATGGGTCCTTTTAAAGGGAAGCATTTAAAGGTTACATTTTTCTCCACTAAAATGCACAAATAATTTGGATGCCCTTTTAATGAAATACTTAGTGAACTTGTGGATAATTAATAATTTGTAACTGAGAGAATTATTGGTTTTCTCACCCACTTATCACTCACAATCCACGTTTGATTATATTTTTCTTAGCACAACATTGGGTAAGTTCTGATTTTGGATATTGATTCGCTCCATATATGGAACATTCTTATTGCTGGAGATTTAATAATACATTTTTTAATAATCCATGTTTACAAATGTTTTTCAAGATTTTGTTGATTATATTTTCATAAATATAAATCTACTAATTCACCTCTTAACATTATCTGGGATACATTTAAAGTTTCAGCTTGGGGGCGTGGCTAAGATGACGGCGTGAGCAGACGTCCTGCTCTGGAGCTCCCACCGATGGCCCGTATTAGCATCAGCTTAACGGCCGTAATTGATGCAGTCGGCCCTATTTGCTGGAGGGAAGTTTGCCCGGGACCCGGCGGGAGCGGTCTTGACTCAGTGACTGGCTCCCGGGAGGCTCCTTGTGCTTTTAGAGACCAGCGGATCAGAGCGGCGGCTGGGGGATGACTGGTGAAGCCTGGGCGCTGAGACAGAGCGCTGTGTGACCAGACGCGCCAACCTACGCCCTGCTGGGCGAGTACCCCGGAGACCGGCGTCCGGCATGGTGAGCAGCGTTGAAGCGACTGCTGCGAGAGGGTGTTGCGGCCTTCCCCCCCCCCCCGTGCGGACGGGGCCTGCGGCCCTGCGATGATCCCAGATTGCCCGCCATCTTGTGCAGCGTCTGTCTGCGGCGGTGGACGAAGCAGCAGCAGGGGATGGCATATACGGCGCATCCTGGCCACCGGTGAGCTGCGGTGTTGGAGATCTGGTGTCGGGGGCCCGGCTCTCCGAGAGGTCGCATGGCCTGGGGAGCCCTTGGAGTTGTCCTGGCGGTGAGATCCTTTGGCGGCACTGGAGCGGCAGGGGTGTGCCGCCATTTTGCGAGAGGGCCCCCGCGCCTGGATTGTGAAGGTGCCATCGCTGAAGGGGCGGCCCAGACTGACGAGACCTGAGCTGAGGACAGCAGCACTGATTGGCGGCGGCCTGCACTCGGACTTGCCACGAGCTCTGCCTGTTGCCGGAGCGGGGCATGGAGGGGCTCAAGGACGTTGTGGAGCTTGTTTGCGGGGGGCCTCCTGGTGATACCAGTAAGGAGAGCGGTGGGTGGCTGAGTGGCACGAGTCTGCGGAAGTGTGTGGAATACTGCTGATCGTAGGACGGAACATCCAGCCCTATCAGTTGAGCATGAGTAACTAGACGACTGTGTGGGGTGTGGAGGTGCTGCTTTGTGGGAATCACGCTTGGGGACCCTGCCTTGGATGTTAGTGGAGGTTGTCGACCGCCGGGAGTGGCGGCAGCCCTACCTATTTTTGTATGAGCCTTTGAGCCTGGCGGACCTCCTAGGGGCCATAGAGGCAGGCACCAGTAGCCTTGTGTGAACTGGCGGCGACAGTGCTGCGGCTGGTGGAGACGGCCTAGCCTAGAATCTGGAAGGCGAGGCTGGCAGCTACTGGAGGGTGGTGCGACCAGTGGTGGAGGTATTGGACGGCTTCGAGGAGCAGATTGGTGCCCCGAGGTAGCAGGAGGCGACTGACGGGCCGGTGAGGAGCACCGGGGTGCCTCGTGGTGTGGCTCAGTGGATCAAGTGGTGGCCCAAGTGGGCTCGGCTCACCGGAAGACACAGGGAGTACCAGGTGGTGGATTTGTGGCCCTCTGAGGGGAATTGGAGAACTGCAGGGAGCTCACTGCCTGGTGCCAAGAGCAGGTCCGTCGGAGGTCGCTTTGCAGTCCACGGTGTGGAGCCCCCCCGGCAATGCAGGTCTGCTGGGGAGAGTGAGCAGCTTACCTGGTCTCTTGAGTGGCTCCAGGGAGGGGTGAGTCGGGCGGGCTACTCCTGGAGGGCACGGAGACCAATATGTCCACCGCGAGGGTCTGCAAAGATAAAACCGTAAAGGACTTGTTTGCCAAGGCCCAAGCGAGTCAGCAAATAAAGGACATGGCTGCAAGCGCTGCCCGCCCCGCTGTGGATCTTGTGGATGGTTCAGAACCCATCACCAAGGCTTTTTTGGAATTGCTGTTTACTACCCTGAGAGAGGACATTCATACTTTAAAGAAGGAATTCTCAGAGGAGATTAAAGAGGTACGCAGAGATATGGACGGCATAGGGGAGCGAGTGGCGGAGCTGGAGACCAAGAGTGATGGGAGAGATACCGAAATAGAGGCGATGCGACAGGAGATAGTGCGGATCCACGACCAACAGGTAGATCTACAAATGCACCTGGAAGATTTAGAGAATCGTTCTCGTCGCCACAACGTTTGGATCCGGGGCGTTACGCTGACCGATGATACCAAGGACCTGTTTGGATTTACGAGCAAACTTTTCACTTACATCCTGGGACGCCCCTTGGAGTCAGAACTCCGGCTAGACAGAGTACATAGGGTGGGCCCCCGCGCTCTCCGTCGGCTCCTCCTCGGGACATTCTGGAATGCGTGCAGGACTACCGCACAAAAGAAGAAATCCTCCAGAAAGCACGGCAGTTGCACCCCCTGTCCTTTAGGAACCAATCCCCAGTTTTATTCCAAGATTTTTCCGCGCTGACCTTACAGAAGTGCAGAACCTTCAAACCTGTCACAGCGTACCTACAGCAACACAACATCTCCTACAGCTGGGGCCACCCCATACGCCTGGTGTTTAAACTGGACAATAAACTCCACCAGCTCCGGTCTCTGAGGGAAGCATGCCACCTGCTGGGTATAGACCCCCCGGCTGGAGAGGATGGGTCGGTAGAGCACACTGTGGAATCAGAGGATTCTAGACCCCGATGGCAACAGCAGGGCAGAAGGCGCCGTTTAAGGAAGCCTCCTGTAGCCGAGATTAAAGATGGACAACGAGCCGCAGTAGAGGCGGTTTCGTCTGGTCTGACCTCACCCCACCCCAGCTGATCTTCAAGTTAATTTTTCTTACGGCTGTTTACTTGCCCAAGCCGTCGTCGGGAGGGAGGGCTGTTGTGTATTGATTGGATTACCCTGTTGCTGTATATTCCCAATCACCTACGGATGATGGACAATGTGTTCTTGAACATTGGGTTTCATGTTGGGGGGAGTTTATTTTCGGGAGGCAGGAGGGTTTAGTGTTCCTTGTCCACCGTATGCCTGGGGTTTTGAATGGCGCTCAGCTCCGGGTCCTTCTGGAACTGCTGGCGCCCTTGCTTTTTTGGTTTTTGCTGCACCAGTGCGGCTTTTTAGATTCCAGTCCACTGGAAGGGGTATATGTCTACGGATCTTAGGGTCCTCACTTTGAATGTGAGGGGGTTGAATAACCCGGTGAAACGTAGGGCAGTCCTTTCTTGTTTAGAGCATTCAAAGGCGGACATCTGTCTTCTACAGGAGACGCACCTTTTGCAGAAAGATTGTCACCGCCTTAGGTCCCGAAAATTCCCGCATCAGTTTTTTTCCTCTGCAACTAACAAGACGGCAGGCATAGCTATTCTGGGGGCCCAGAGATTTAAGGGGAAGATCACACAGAAGGAGGCTGAGATAAAGGGCAGGCTGTTGACATACCAGTTTGCACTGGGGGGGACACACGTTCACTGTTGGCTCAATTTATGCCCCTAACGAGGGTCAGGAGAGGTTCTTTCACTCAGCCCTCACTGATACTACCGTCACACCGGACCATCACATTCTGTTGGGAGGGGATTTGAATTTGGTGTTTGACAACATTCTAGATAGATCATGTCAGCGCTCCTCGGAGACTGGTGCTCTCTCCTCAGAGGGCCTGGCCCGTCTTCGTGACCTAGGTTTTAGTGATCTATGGCATAGCTTTCACCCTCAGGGACGTTCATACTCCTATTAGTCTAATGCCCACAAAGCATACGCCTGTCTGGATTATTTGCTGGTGTCGACTTCCCTGCAGGCATTGGCAACAGAGGTGGAGATTGGGTTGCTTGCCTCTCCGATCATGCCCCGGTGACTGTAGTACTGGCCTTCCCAGCAATTCAGCGCGCACAGCGAACATGGCGACTCAGAGAGACTCTTCTACACCAAGCGGAGGTAGTCACAAGAATACAGTGTGTCATAGCGGATTACCTTTCCCATAACAGCAACACAGACACTACACTCGCCACACAATGGGCAGCATTGAAAGCGGTTCTACGGGGGAAGTTTATTGCAATCTCAGGGGCAGATAATGTTGAGCGTAGTCGCAAACGGGAAGAACTCAGCCAGCGCAAGAGGGAGTTGGGGAAAATGCACCAGCGCACAGGGGCCCGTGCATCTGGAGGCAACTTAAGTCAGTGAGGCAGCAATTGGCAGCAATTGATCAAGATATGGCAGGATTTGCGGCGCTGAGACTCCAACATGCCTATTATACGGGTGGGGATAGGTGCGGAAAACTGCTAGCTCACAAATTGCGTGAGGCTCGCAGCATCAAGTGGTTGGGGAGATACGTCAATCGGATGGCCGGTGCGTGTCTGACGACCCGGGCATCGCGACGGCTTTCAGTGAGTTTTTTACTGACCTCTACACCATTTCCCCCTTGAGAGACTCGGATGCAGAGGCCTTTCTTGCATCCGTCCCACTACCTGCCCTCACGGCGGAGCAGGCTGAGCATCTCGAGCGTGATACCCGGCTGGAGGAGGTTGTCTCTGCCATCTAGCGCCTTAAAGTTGCCAAGGCACCAGGTCCGGACGGTTTTGCGGGCGTATTTTATAAGACCTTCTGCACGCAAGTGGCCCCACTCCTCACGCACCTTTTCAACACCTTCTCAGAGCCTGGGGCAATACCAGAAGACCTCCTACAGGCCTCCATAGCTGTAATCCCTAAACCGGGGAAGGATAAGTCGCAATGTGGTGCTTATCGCCCCATCTCGCTCCTTAATGTGGATCTTAAGGGACACTGGCAGCCCGGCTTGCACCTCATATGGGTGGCTTGGTCGACCCGGACCAGGCGGGATTAATCCCAGAACAGCAAACCTTAGACAATACTAAGCGGCCTCTGCACCTTATTGAGAAAGCGACTCGTACGAGTGGAGAATTCTCAATGCTGGCTATCGAAGCTCAGAAAGCGTTTGATAGGGTGCATTGGCCCTCCCTTGAGAAAGTCTTGGTGAAGGCGGGTTTGGGTGCGAAGTTCCGCACATATGTGTTGAACTGCTACAGGTTTCCGACGGCAGTGGTGGTTCGGGTTAATGGGCACACGTCTCCTCGATTCCCCATTGAGAGGGGCACTCGGCAGGGGTGCCCTCTGTCACCCCTTCTTTTCGCTCTTTACATGGAGCCCCTGGCGCAGAAACTGCGGCTTAACCTGCAGGTGGCGGGGATCAAATTCTGGGGCTATGTTCATACAATCAGCCTATAGGCCGATGATGTCTTGATTTCATTGTCTAACCCATGGGACTCCCTGCCTGCATGTCTTGCGGATCTGGACCTCTTTGCACAATGCTCCGGCTTCAAAATTAACATGGGCAAGTCGGAGGCCCTTGACCTATCTTTGGGCGCGTCCACCCGAGAAATCTTGCAAAGCTCATTTCCCATTCAATGGACAACAGGGGCTATCCCCTATCTGGGGATTCAATTGGCCCCCTCGTTTTCCGATACAGTCACTATTAACTATACTCTGCTGCAACAGAAAATTCTGCTGGAACTAGGGCGGTGGAAACACTACCCGCTGTCATGGTTAGGCAGGATAGCTGCGGTCAAAATGACTGTTCTTCCCCAGATTTTATATTTATTTGGCACAATCCCTCTCCGGCCCCCACCGGGTTGGATAAAGCAGAACCAAGCGGAACTGGCCCAGTTTATTTGGAATGGGCGTACACCGCGACTAAAACTAAGACTGGCGATGCTCCCACCGGAGGGCGCGAGTCTTGGGATTCCGGACCTTTTGCTTTACTTCCAGGCAGCTCAATTGCGGCTCCTAGTGGAGTGGAGTAGATAGGAGTCCGAGAAGCATTGGCTGTTTCAGGATCAAGCTGTGGCTGGCCGCCCATTACAGGAAATTCCATTTCTCAGGAAACAGCATCATCCTCCCAATTTTTAATTCGTCCCATATTACGCGAGTGCCCTGGAAGTATGGGACCAAACTAATCTTAAACACCAACTTACTTCTTTTCCCTCACCACTCACCCCTTTGATGGACAACCCTGACTTTGCACCGGGTACCAATTCAGTGGCCTATGCGAGGTGGCGACCGGCTGGTGGCCGATGCCTCTTTCACATGTATTCATAGGAGGGAGTGATTTCTTTCACTCAGTTTCGGCAAACGCATGGAATGCCGGAGATTGAGAGACTGCGTTACCTTCAGGTGCGACATTGGGCACTTATGGCCAGATGTAGGAGCCCTAATACCGGTCGGAAACGGCCGATTTCGGCTGTTTCCGACCGGTATTAGGTTAGGCTTTTCGGATGTAGGGGGCCTACCGATCCGGTAATTTTACCGATTCGGTAATTTTACTGATTCGGTAAATATACAGATTCGGTAAAATACCGAATTGGTATATTTACTGAATCGGTAAATCCATATGTAGCTGACACTCCTAAGAGTGCCACAGGCCCTTAAGAGTCGGTATTTTACCACACAATCCTATTGTGTGGTAAAATACCGAATTCAGGTGTGCATGCACATCTGTGCATGCACACCTGTGCCATGTGACACACAGACATGCCCTTAGGGCATGTATGTGTGCCACATGTCACACAAGCCTGTACTTGGGGTGCTAGAGGGTGTCAAAGTGACACCCCCTGCACCCTTGCAGGATTCGGTATTTACAGATTCGGTAAATACCAAATCGGTATTTCCCATTGATTCCTATGGGCTTCAAGGCCCATAGGAATCAATGGGCAATACCGATTCGGTATTTACCGAATCTTACAGATTCGTTATTCCTAAATTCAGAATTACCTAAATCTGCCCCCTTCCCCTTTACAGACTCTTAAATACCGATTCGGTAAAATTCGGTATTTAAGAGTTTCTAAATGGGAATTACCTACATCTGGCCCTTAGTGAGCATGTGCGTCCGGTGGCCAATAGGCACCTCCTGCCCTATGAACGCTGGCCGATTACCCGCACGACGGACAAAAAATTAATCTCAGATTTATATAAAATGCTACTGGCTAGGCATGCCATACCTACAGTGCTGGCAAGGCGCGCTGGGAAAGGAAGTTAGGTAGGACACTTAGCTATAAGGAGTGGGAGGGTATATTTTATAGGGCGAGGCACTCCGCGTACCACATGGGGCTAACTGATACTCTCACTAAAATCGCCACTAAAAGCAAGGGGAAGAACTTGAAGAGTGTGCCCCAAGTAAAAAGAGACCACACAAGG